>NW_007242350.1:196999-261184 GCF_000164805.1 Carlito syrichta | reverse complement strand
TGGGCATGGTGGCTCAGCCTGTAATCCCAGCACTTTGGGAGGCCAAGGTCAGAGGATTGCCTGAGCCCAGGAGTTCGAGACCAGCCAGGGCAACTTGATAAGACCTCGCCTCTACAGTAAATCACAAAAAAACTAGCCGGGCATGATGGCGTGCGTCTCTAGTCCCAGCCACTTAGAAGGGTGAGGTGGGAGGATCACCTAAGCCCAGCAGGTCAAGGCTGCAGTGGCCATGACCATGCCACTGCACTCCAGCCTGGGCAAAAAGAGTGAGACTCCAATTAAAAAAAAAAGACTGAAATCAAGAACATGAGTCTGAAAGGTAAGTACTTTCTAGTACTTTTCACTTTAATACAAAAAATTTTTATGTTGTTTATACTTTCATATTTATTTCTGGTTATATCATTACTGTTCATATCATTTCTAATCTTGTTTCCATACTTGATATAAGTGTACTGAAGACAGAGACCTTAGCACAGGACTTATACATACTTCCCAGGAATTAGTGCACCAAAAACACACATACATGAATATTAGGATGAAATTAAATCCATCACTACTGAAATTTTTAGTGTCATAGAAGGAAATTAAATGATTCACATTGACTTGGGTGGGGGATTAATTTTATCTGCATTGTAGTAAATAATGTGAACATGTATTGAGAATTTTTTTTGATAAGTTTACACAAATGTTTCTTGTTTACCTGTAATTTTAAAAACTAAAAATACCAGAGTATGATCATTCCAGTCTAACTTTGTGTGTGTGTGTATATATATACACACATATTATACACACATATATATACATATATACACATTATATGTATATATATGTGCATATATATGAGGGGATGTGTATATATGTATATATATGCGCATACATACATATAGACACATTCCCATACACACACACACACACACACACACACACACACACACACATATGAGAGACTATAGATCGTAAGGCAATGTGTACATATGTGCATGTATGTGTGTATATATAGGAATGGAGGGGGAAAAATGCATCTCTAAGCACCTGGGCAGCCATTTGACTAAAGAGGCCCACAGCCAGCATGACTTCTTGCCCTTAAGATCACACACTTAATCAGCACCTCACTTGATGCTTGATAAGTCAGATCCCTATCGATCACCATCTCAGAGCATGCTACGAGTGGGAACAGCCGCTGTCAAGGCAAAGAACGTCTGGTTCTGTCGGGGTCAGGTCACCATAGGGTTTTCCTCTTCCTGTGCATACAAGGGAGTGTAATCCTTCAGAGAAGCAGCAGCAGAAAAACATAGAAGCGTAGAATAATGCATACAGAATGATCAGACAAAGAAAAATAAGTCCCCAACAATTACAAGTAGATAATGCATAGACATAATTCTGTGTAACACAGGATAAAGAAATAATTAAATCACAGGCAGTCTATCAAATCAATATATGCAACCAATATTTAAACTAAATCAGTATTTTTCACACTAGTTTTTGCACTCTGACCGATTTCACTATCTAAACCAATTGGCTTAAGCAGATCAATCAATTTCCCCACATAAATTCACTCCACACGGTTGTACTTTAAGGATGTTACAAGAATGTTAAAAATCACATGCACATAGTCATGTCATAGACGACTGATTAAAAGTAAAATTTCTACTACAAGATAAAAGATTAAAATCATGTGGGTGATGGTGAAATTTGTACATGTAGTTTAAAGACTGCTCTAAACATATGATACGTTAGCTACAAATCTGGTCCTTTGGCGCTGTCCCCGGGTGGCCTTACCGTAGGTTTAGGGACAGGTTATCAGTGACACATGGGGGCATCTCTGGGCTAGGAAAGGTGCTTTCAGGCCACTGTATTCTCATAAGCTCTAAGAAGTCATTCCCAGCGAGGGGGACCACATTCGAAGCGGATTGACAGTTTAGACTGAAAACAGCTTTCAAAGAGACTAATCTTATAAAGTATTGCAAATGAATAAGGGCCACAGGAGTAGGTGTTCACCTGCCAGTCTCTGCCGTGCAAGATGAGAGCCTGTCTGTACTCACACATGCGCTGACTTAAAAAAAAAAAATCTCATAAAAAACAACATCTTTGCTACAGAGTCGTTTTTAACAAGTATTACAGAAAGAGCACCAGCTACCAAAAAGAGTTGCCAGGGCCAGAAGGAGCCATCAATCGAAACAGTTTACATTTCAAAGTTTTTCCAAGAAGAGTGAAAACGTCTCGTCTCCTCTCCTTGATGGAAAACGGAGGAGCTGCGGTAAAGACTCTATTTGCCGCCTTCTCAGGCAAGGTTCTTTCTTGAGAGTGGCTCTTTATCTCTCAGGTTGGTACCCACAGGTAGGGACAGACAGAAACACCTGCATCTCCTGGGGCCTGTGCTCTGAGCAGTTCATGAGGCTATGGAGTCAGGATGAAAATCCTCTTTCTTTCATGAGTCTCATTGTTCAAAAAGGAGTCTTGGGCACTACTGGAGGTAAACAGGTCACTTTGACTTAGACACTCCGTACTTCCTGACGTCACTAACTAGCAATTACACGCACCCGCCTCAGAATGTTTTTTCTCCTGGAGATAATTCAGGAATTGACTCTTATTTGTCTCGGCTTCATTTACAAGCTAGGAAACCAATGCTAACAATGCTACATTTTAACCAGAGTGTGTACTTGTTTGTTTATCCCTTAAAAAAATTTTTTTTTAATTTGAAAGAAAAGGCTTTTTCTGGCCCCAGGGAGAGAAAAAGAACATTTTTTAAAATCAGCAACAATTTTCAAAAGATATCTAATCTAGATAAATACTTTTGTTTTTAGTTTTTAATGTTCTGCTTAATTTTTTCATGCCATTTCTAAACACCAGATCTGATTTCCTGAATCTACTGGCATTAACTCTATATACCTTCAATTCAGTTCTAAAAAACATGATGGAAGCACTAAGAAGATGTTTAGTTTCATGATGAAGACTTCGGGGGAGAAAACAACAGACACTGAGACCCCTTTGTCACTGACTCATGCCCCATAAAAATGGTTGCGTGTGGCTTCTCCTTCCCACACACATGCGCCCTACGCCAACTATTCCACCACTAGATGCAATTGTCACCACATTTCTTTGACCGACAGGAAATTTGTACAACCATTATGAAGACGGGGATGCCCTGATGACCATTTTCTTAGACTGCAGTGTCAATGGAAAAGGAAACAAACAAAACAAAAACCCTGAAAGGATCTATTTTTTACACGTACATATAAATGCTGCTCATTATGGTTGCAAAAATGACAGTCACTTTCTTAGATGAACTTATTGATATAAATTGCACAATAACAGTGAAAACATTGCCCATTTCCATGCCAGCATCCTTTATCAATACCATTGGTTCTTTACGAACTCCTTCTGACCTCCTAGTCTGAGGTTGACGCTGTGTGATGTACTTAATTCTCCCAACACTGATCCGTTACTTCTGCTCAGTGTTGGGGGTCAGGCCAATAGTGGAAAGTCAAAGATAATTAGCAGCCCTATCAATAACCAGCTACAAGATTGCTGCCTAAGTGACAAGCCAACCAAGCCAAAAAAGGAGGTAGCAATAGAAAGAAGGCAAGTGCCGGTGTATTCTGTGGTTCATGCAGCTGCTAAGGACGATCAACATCACCAGGAGACCTCATTGCATTAGCATAAATTCAAATGACAAATGCACAGTGCTATTCAGAGACTCATTAATTTGCAATGGGTGCAGTGCTCATGACATATTAGTGCAAAATTCAAATGTCTTTGAAGCAATGTGAATTTAGTTGTGAGACCAAAGTCGCTAAAATGAAAATGTGTGGTTTTTTTTAGCAGTTTATTAAATTATGAACTGTGATGACTATATCCTTGCATCTTTTTAAGCAGATGAGGTCCAGCGTGCTCCAGCGGCAAATCGCATGGTTTGTGTTGATATTTTCCTGTCAGACAATTTCCAAGCAGCAGATAAGACACTAGACTGTCTGCTTTGCTCCGCGGCATGCGGGCTGAGAGCGCCCCCTTCTGGAAAAATGACATTGTCACGTTCAAAGAAAACCCGGTCATTTATTGTCTTCTTTTTATATTTTTAACAGGTTTTGAGGCAAAGAATTTCAGTGTCCACCTACAACCAAAAGAAAATAACTTGAAATCATTAACTGTAGGTGAAAGTACATGAAAACTTTCCACAAAATGTAGAAGAGTCACCCTTCGGTGAAACTGGTCTTACGTAATTTGCATGAAGCTTCTCTATGACCCCACTTGCAAGTATCTTTTTAAAAATAATTGCCCGATGTGGATATATCAGGAACATATGCAACAAAATAGTCAAAACTGTCATATTTACGTTGCTTCCACAATGTCATAAACAAGCTTATAATTGCTAGCCTTCTATCATATATATTTGTAAAAGCAAGCATTACATAACTAGAATCTTTTAAACAAAGCAGCCAAGTATAGATTGTATTCAACTCGGTTGAGTGAGATTATGAACATCCTCAGACAAGGACAGTCAGATCAGACCTAGGTCACATGTGTATGATGGGCTGTTTTTCTCTCTAACATAAGGAATCTTTGTCCAATTATTTCAAATTAGTCAAAGCAGATTTATCACTGGTGTGCTTTTTAAAAATTGCCATGCCTTATGTAGATAAATAATGACTCAGATTAGTACAATAATAGGATGAAGAAGGTTAATTTGTCTGCCGTATTAACATTACCAGAATACAAAATGTCAACACCTGCACTTCTTAGTACCCAGGGTTCAGAGCCTCTTAGAGAAGACCAGATTCCAGCTTATATGATCTAAATACACATATTCACATAGACACACATATAGCATTTCTCAGTGGAAGCTACAGCTTTCCAAACCATGTAACATACTGAATAAATCGAAAAGCATGTCATCATTTGAAAGTTGCTTTTAGAAGAATAGAAAATCCAAAAGTAATTTACCCTTTGACCATTTGCACTATCTAATCAAATCGCCATTAGACTACTTCAAATATTCTTTAGCAGATCCTTATGAAAAAGCATGTTTATCACTTTTTACTGTAAATAAATTATGTAATGTAAAAATGGGTTGATGTCACTCTGTTATTGCTTATAGACTTAATTATGTACTTTCTACACATTTGACTGATGATGAATTTGAGAGGAAAGTCATCCAATAAGAGCTGCATACTTTTAAATTACATTGTATAATATCATTGATGTCTCGTGTCGTCTTCAACAATTAAAAGACCCTTGTCATCTATTCTGCTTGCTTGCAATTAAATTGGTCTTGAGTTGTTTAGCAGGCTTGTTTTATGTTACAGTAACTGCTACAGGGAATACACAGGGCTAACAGGGACTGAGAAGGCTTACTGTACATTAAACATGTGGAAGTCGTATGTAACCGGGCAATGTCAGATTTACTTCTGTAGCCACATGTCTAGGCGTAGCTTTCTCCTAATGAATTTTCTTTCACCAAATAATGAGGATCTCAGATTCTAACAGAAAGTTAGAGCTAGAAGAGCTATTGTTGATCATCTCTCATTTTATGGATGCGAGAGCCAAAGGCTCAGAAAAGTTCAGCAAATTTATCAACATCTCACGGTCAGAACTGAGACAAGAACCCTGGTCTGTAAGCTTCCTTTCTCAGACTTGAGCTCACAAGCCCAGAAGGCTTGTTAAAACACAGATTGCTGACCTCACTTCCACAGTTCCTGACTCAATAGGTCTGAGATGGAGCCCCAGGATTTGTATTTTTACAAGTTCCAGGTGATACTGCACTTGCTGGTCCATGGACCACCCTTTGAGAACTATCGGTCTCTAAACCAGTCTTTAAAAACAGCTGATATTTTGTTTCTAATAATTTTTCTCTTGAGGAGGAAACACACTCAAGTTAATACTTACCACATTACTTTGTAGTCCTAAAGTGTTGGGGTAACAGTATAAAAAGCCTGGAAGGGTGTAGGGGTAAAAAAAAACAGAAAACAAAAAGCAAGGCACCCAAATTAAAGGATTTGGAAACACCAGAAATAAAATCATCTCTGAGCTTCAGTTTTTCTACATCATAACAGAATCTAGTTAGAAGACAAATATGGGGCAGATGGCTTTTCCTCCTCCACTGCCTTCCCAGACTAGCCATCAACATTTAGACCAACACAGTTTACCTTTTCCGTCTCTAAAAAAAAATAGCATTCACAGACCCAAGGAATCAAAGTGCAACTTATCATTGCCTACATAGTATTAGCAAATGTAGATGCTCAGAGCCAGAAAGAAAGAGCCCCTGTGTAAGTGAACTTGAACTTGAACTTGTCTGTGCTTGAAGCACCACTCAGAAGAACGTCGCGTGTTCTTGAGGGACCAGGGCACGTGCGGTTTTTAAGCCCACAACACAGACTTCAACAAACCTGTTCAGCAGTCTGGCCGCACAGTTGTAACATCATTTTATTTTCTTCCTGGTCTGGAAAATGACTGTAATGAAGGTAATCACCAAATACAAAAAAATATATATATCTAAAAAAAATTTTAAATAGCATCAGTTTGGAAAATGAAAGCAGCTGACGGTGAAAAATATCTTAATTATATACATAAACCTTGATGCTTTTGTGTTCTTTCTCCCAGTATTACTGAAGTGCAGAATAGTTACCATTTTTACATAAGATTTTTAATTGTATTTTATCAATTTTCTACAAGAATTTGATTTCATAATATGGGCTCGATCCCAATTTATACCATGAATAAAATGGCATTTTTCTGAACATTAAGAGTGCCCCCTACACACAAAAAATAACATCCCTGACCCTGGGGTTCTATAGTTGTTACAATAAAATCTGATTTGATGAATTACTTAAACTTCCACAAAAATAATCCTTTTATTTTAAAATAATGTTCAAGTATAAATTGTTTCCAAGCACATTTCACTGTGCTATGGCTTTATATTTATTTCCCTAGCATTGTGTCCATTTTCCAGGTAAGCAAATAAAGCCACAGGAGAACTTACACAGGTTTTGTCATGATTGCTGGTGCTTCCTACACACCTAAACCAACACTTTATGTTCACCTCTGTCTTCCCTCGGCCTTTCATTAATAGACTCCTAATCCCAAAATCCTTTCCCACTCCATATACCTCCTTTCTCATTCCTTCTTCGGGTTTGGATAAAATAGAACTTTATCTACCACAACTGTTGAACGACTTGACATTTCTAAATTGCAGTAATAGTTTTATTTTTCTCTGTCTAAATTAAACTGAATTATTTATTGTTTCAATCATCATTGTTTTTTTAAAAATCATGAGTAGCAAACATGAAATTCGTTTATTTGGAACAAAAGCCTATAAGAATATAATTCTTCTTATAGAACAATAGAATACTTATTTCTTTAAAAAAAATTTCGTCCTTAAAAAATTATTAAGCATGATCAAATATTGTAACTCAGAAGTTATCTGGCAAAAAAGTATATTAATGAAAATGGGTAAAAGCTAGTCTCTTGTGAATACTATAGCAGATAAATAGTGTATTAATTCAAGTTATCTGCTCTACGACTGCATTTTTATTTATACCTTTTCATTTCAAAATATATGCGCATATGCTATTTTTATCCCTGAGTAAAAATAAAGCTAGATATTTTCTGGTATATTAAGCAAATCTGTTTTACCTGTTTTTATCTTCTCTCTGATATTTTTAACATGGTTATCTTACACAGACTCTAGAAATGCAAAAGCAATACAAACGATATGTTTTGTCTCATGGAAGAAGCTTTATTAATTTTATTTGTCTCATGAATGTGAACATTCTTTGTACAATTTAGTATTCTGTGCCCACTCATAAAATTCTACAAAGAAGTATAGTTTTGTGTGTGCGTCGATTGGTAAATTTTATCTTAATAAGAAATTAGCAAAATATGCACATTATAAATGAAGTGAGTACGGATTCCTATCTGCCATTTATAGTAAGATCTTATATTTCAGAGCTTAATAATGAACCTCCCTGGGGAAGAGTTAATAAAGCAGGTGCTCTGGTATTGCAAGCAGTTTTGCTTTTCTGTTTCCTGTTTTTTTTCTTACTGCCCAGAGGGGAAAAAAACTCAGTAAGATTCATGACCCTGTACAAAGGATAAATCTAGTATAGTCTGGACTATACACCACCCAAACTGATCCAGAACTCCAACCCAACCCAGCGTTCGTTACTGAGTTTCTAAAGTACAACATGCCCTGTGAAATTATAGGTTGGAGCATTCTCTATCTGGCCTTACCGCAGAAGTACAAAACCAGTTTAGAGTCACTGGCAATTGCAGTGTTTCAAACTTAAAGAAATACAAGTTATGTAGGGGGTGGGGTGGGAGTGGGGGTAGCTCTTAACTGTTCTTTTCTCCTACAGAACACTGAATGTCTAAAACATGTTCAATCCTGTTAATGCTTGTCAAAAATTTCACAGTTCAGCTTTGTTCGGATTTTTTACTGACTATGAAAAATCAATTTGGTGGGATTCAGATTCATAGAGATAGAGGAGCTGCAAGAGACCTTAAATAACCTTGCTCTACCAAGTCTATAGGTAAACACTGAGTCCCAAGGAAATTAAGAGACTAGCCCAAGGTTTTGGAAGAAGTCCAGCTTGAAACTCAAGTCTGCATATGTGCAGTCCGGCATCATTTGATTTTTTTTTTTTTTTACCTTTAGTAATTAAACAATTTAGAGAAGCTATACAATGTGATTTCAGCAATAACAATAAAGCAGTCTTACCATATCCAAGGTTGTATAAAATTTCACTTGTGCAGAATTTCACTTGATATTTAGACATTATGGCCAAATAGTAGCATTGTCTTTCAATTACAGAGATCAATTTTAGTTCATTAGCAAAATAAAATGCTTGCAAAAGGTCCTCACAAATCCTTTGAAGCTGCAATCTTCTAGATGTCAGAATGGAAACATTTTACTTTTTTTAAAAAGCGTGACAAAAGTATATGAGGTTAAACCACAGCTGTGCAAGACTCACTGCCCTGCATGATCATAAATCTGCTAAAAAGGCAAAATTCAAAGTTCTATAAAGGAAAATATGCGCCATTGCCAACTAATAATTGCCATGTCCCCCTATTTCTCGGGTTTTGCAGCTTTTCCAAAAGAGATTTGGGTCATCAGATATTGTGACACAAATAAAGTATTATGAGTACAGATTTAACCTAAGATGACCTAGAGGCCGAATAAAGGGAAGACTAGATTCAAATTTAGGTCTTGCAAGAGGATTAGGAGCTATAGGCAAAAACAATGGTCCAAACAATATAGCTATTAGCGGTGATGGTAGCCTTATCAGGCTTTCTGAACTAAGAGCCTTAATTGTTACCCAGATAAACTCCAGCCAGCTAGGCAGAGCTATAGACAAAATAGACAATGTTATCAAGTCTCAGTTGATGCTAATATTCTCTTAATAAAACTGTGCTGGTATGTCTTTGAAGAAGTTACTTACAAAACACATATAAAATTGTCACTCCATAACATTTTTAATTATTGTGAGGTTATCATATTAGTGTTTCTAAGATGATACAGACATTTCAGTTTTAAATTGTTAGAATATGTAAACCAAAAATGTGACATTTGGTTTTCCAACATATTTTTAACTGTAATTATACTGTTTTCTGAAGAAGGAAGGTCTGCTTATACTACAAAGTGGTCATATTAATATCACAAGTAATGATGCTGGTGGCATAAATTAGGTTTGCAGCTGGGCTCGGTGGCTCAGCCTGTAATCCCACGCCTTTGGGAGGCTGAGGTGAGTGGATTGCCTGAGCCCGCCTGGGCAGCGAGACCTCATCTCTACAATAAATTAAAAAATCAGCCGGGCACAGTATCGCACGCCTGTAATTCTGGCTATTCGGAAGGCTGAGATGGAAGGATCGCCGGAGCCCAGCAGGTCGAGGCTGCGGTGACCGGGAGGAGCCACTGCACTCCAGTCTGGGCTACAGAGTGAGACTCCAACTCAAAATAAAATAAAATAAAATAAAATAAAATAAAAAATAAAATAAATTAGGTTTGCAATGAGTGAGTTTTTGTTTTGTTTTCTTACTGATATGGTCAGAAATTTAAAACCAGAAACGATGAAGCATTTTCAATTGTGCCTTTAAACATAACGTGTTTCAATTTAAGTAAACTCTTAATAAATTTGGTTCTGCAACTTAAATAATACATAAATTTATTCTTCTTTATGACTACTTGTTTCGTGGGACACAATTCCTGGGATTCTCTATTAACTAGAAATTCTAGAAGTTGATTATGTTAACCCATTTCCTAACATAGTAGAAAGATCATTTTGAAGCACACTGGACAAAAGGCAATGGTAGTCAGGAAGCCTGGACAGTGAGTAAAGTGATCAAGCAAGTAAATATAGAAATTAGGGGTGCAATGGGATGTCAGCTAAACCTCAGGAAAGGCCAGGGGAAAAGTCAAGAGAACAGAAAAATGCCTCTTTTTTTTTTTTTAAAGGGGCAACCTCCTCGTGTCCCCTCCCACTGTGGGAGCTTTCCTGTGTTCTCAATAAATCCTGCTTTCTCAAAAAAAGCAGGCTGGATGCAGAAGCTGTAACCCCAGTGCTTTGGGAGGCTGACATAAGAGGGTCGCTTAAGGGTAGGAGTTCAAGACCAGCCTGGACAACATAGCAAGACCCTATCTTTACAAAATATTTTAAAAATAAAAATTAGCTGGGTGTAGTGGATGCACCCCAACTACTCAGGAGCTGAGGTGGGAGGATGGCTT
The DNA here is from genome assembly GCF_000164805.1 of Carlito syrichta. NCBI lineage: Eukaryota > Metazoa > Chordata > Mammalia > Primates > Tarsiidae > Carlito > Carlito syrichta. Next base: position 250,467 of record NW_007242350.1, on the reverse strand, counting down.
GATCCCCAGAGTTCAAGGCTACAGTGAGCTATGATCATGCCACTGTAATTCAGCCTGGCAACAGAGCAAGACTCAAAGAAGGAGGAGGAGGAGGAGAGAGCAAAAACCCAGAGTGTAAACTTCTGAGACAAAAGTTTAATGACTTTGATAGTGGTTGGGGAAGATGGACAGGTAATTGTGCGATTCTCAATGAGTACCCACTGAAAAGCAATGAAATCTCCAGAGAAAAACCCTGTGTGTGATTAAAAGGGCTGGGTGCTGAGGAAGACCCAGGGATATGTCTGACTTTGAGGGACTAGAGGCATCCTCTTTTAAAAGACCACTTGGGTGAGCCCAGGAAAGTCATCTGCTGTGTGGACTAATGGGTGGAGGAAGACCAGAGCCCAACAGCAGCAGAACACGTTGGTGAGAAACCAACTGAGGGCAGACAGGGCACAGAGCTGATGCAGGGCTCATTTGTGCTTGGGAGTCCTGTTGGGGAAGGACTTCTTTCTGGTTTGCATAGTCTTTAAATTCTTAGACAGTCCTGGAAACTGGGAGACCCCCCCATAGCTTCAATTCTGTCCTTCAGGTCAATTCGTCTTGTGAAGGACTGAGCCAGTCCTAATTTAACCTACAGATAGCAGGAGAAAGCTGCGTGACTGTCCTTGCATGCAGAGACTGGGGACTAGGTTATCCCATCTGCATAAATACTGTAACTGTGTTGCTGTCTCTTTTATTTGTTTGTTTGGGACAAGGTCTCATTCTGCCGCCCAGGCTTGAGTGTAGTGGCACGATCTCAGCTCACCGCAGCTTCAAATCCTGGGCTCAAGTGATACTTCCTCCTCAGCCTTCTAAGTAACTGGGTCTGCAGGCACACCAGCACCACAACTGGCCTTTTTTTTTTTTCTATTTTTTGTAGAGACAGGGTCTGGCTTTGTTGCATCAGTCTCCAAATGTTCTGGGATTACAGGTGTGAGCCATTGCACCTGGCCTCTTCTGTTTTAAAAATACCTCTACTGGAGGTAACTGCTAGATGAGCAGATGAGGCTTTGAAAACCCCACTGCACATTCTCAATCAATTTTGCTTTTTTTAACCTGCAAATCTAGTCATTTGGATTATGCTATTTACCACTAAATGTTATACAAAAACACCTAGTTGTGTTGCTACTCTTGCTCCTATACCTTCATTCCATAAACAAATCCATTTGATTAGAGATGTTGCTGGTCAAATTGTCCTGAAGGCCACATTGAAATTTTCAACAATCTCCTGTTGTTTCGTGACCTGTTTCCCAGTGTTGGCCAGTGTTCTTCATTTATCTTGATCGTTTACAAAGAAAATAGAACTAAGGAAACTGCTTTGAGATACTTATGTTCGTTTAACTTAGTTTAGCGTTGTCTTTTTTTTAATTCAACTGTGAGGTTTAGAAAACACAGGAGTAACTAGGAATGAAGCTCTCTGTCAACCAAAACTTCGAGTGGAAAAATAACCAGCTAACTTGAATAGCTTGGATATTCTGTTTAAAGTCAAGTGCTCTCCTAAAAACAACTTCTTTTAAAATTATTCTAATTTTTAATTTCTCAAATAATACATTTACTTGCATTAAACTGCAATCATTACAATGAACGCTAAACTCTCAGTTGGCCACCCAAATGCAAACCCAAATCAGCCATCAGCCCCCAGAAGTAAGCACCGTGAGAAGTTCCTAGTACATTCTTTTAAACTACTTCCCATGTCCTCATAAAGATATATAGAATGAGTGTAGAGTTGCCTTCATATATATATAATTATTACATTAGAATATAGTATTATTTGTTTGACTTTACATGAACAGAGAGAAGATATGTTTTACTTCTAGGATTGCATAATTTAATTATTCCACGCAAAATAAAACATTTCCTCAGGACAGTTGGCCTGGAAGCCAGCATTGGATTTTGCTTCTGAAATAGCATATTAGCAGGAACTTCTCTTACCTAAGAAGGAAAAAGCTGCTTCAATAGCCCTCTCATGTCCTTTGCAGTCCACTGACAGACAGCAGATGCCTAGCTCCAGCCTCATCAGCAGAACGATGATGGGACACCCAGAATCTGTTACTAAACTGGTACCTAATGAAACTCAAGCAAGTTTGGGGACCACATACCATTTCCGTCCAGTCATCCACTTTACTTGTCTTTTTATTGTCATTGTTTGTTAAATGTGTAACACACACACACACACACACACACATATTCACACACACAGCCATGGAGAAATACTGTTCTTCCCTGTGTGGCTGGGGAGGAGAGAGGAAAAGAAAAGCAGTAAAGTCAATATTCAATATTTGTTGTGGCCATTTAAATATATATATATTTGTCTGTCATATATGTGTGTGTGTGTGTGTGTGTGTGTGTGTGTGTGTGTGTATATACATATATAATGTTTATTCTTGGTGGTTGCTTGATAGAAGATGGGTTTACAGAAAGCTTAAATGGTCAGTCTCTCTAAGGCCATCCAGCCACTTCACTATTTTTTTTTTTTAACTCTAATGCCTGAGGGCTGTTCGATCTGATGTTTAACTGGAAATGGAAAGGTTTAAATAAATGCTTGGAAAGTATACTGGATGGCAGTATTTAGCAATCTTGTTTTCTTTACATAATGTAACACACTAATGGACTACATTTTTCTTTGCTTTCTGCCGTTAACTTCGAAAATAAGCAAGTTACTGTCCAAATCAGAGCCAAAAACACCACAGGGTTTCTGGCTGCGAAGGGACACTTCATGCACAAATGTGGGAAAGGAAAAAGTTGATAAACAGCCAGTTGGGAAGTGTGAAGAGATTATTTTTATTTCATCGTGTTTTCAGTGTGTAGTATCTCAGATGTTCAAAAATGTATCACTATGCCTGAAAGTTTACAATCCCCGAGTAGATATTATCCGATGTAGTAGAAGATGAAATACTTATAATGGGGACACTCGCCTTCAGTCTCTCCCTCTCTTTCGCTCTTTCTCCTCCAAAATTAACAGGGTTAAAAATGCAGCTTCCCAAAAGTCAAGCTTAGGCACATGGGGATTTTAATGAATGGGTCCATGAGATGCAGTTCTTAAAAAATGATACAGATGCTGCCCCTCTGCCGCTGTTCTCTCTCTTCCAGGCTATTTTTATTTCTTTCCCAGTCAGAAGAGTCTGGTACGTCCGGGTGATTTTCCTTTGCTAACCTTTTTTCCAACATTGAACATTAAAGTATTATGTTTAGACCTCAAGGTTTACAATGATGGTGTTAACAAAGTTGGGAGAAAAAAAACTTGAACAAATTACCATCTGCATTCCATTGCTGATTCTGTAGCATTTTTTAAAATGCATATGGAAATACATACATGCACATGAACACACACATGCACAATCAGACTACACCGGGTCTCTGAAATGATGAAAATTAAATATCTGATCAAAGCGCTACCCTGCAACATCTCTGCAAGGTTTAAAGTGTGTGATACAGAGTTTCTCCTCCATGAAATGTTACCTGCACGAGTCAGGCTCATTAGTTCATTCCCCTCATTGTCACTGCCTCTGATCATTTCATTAATTATGATCTTGACTTTTTTATTATTTATAGGCTGTACTAGTTTTATAACATAGGAAATATCTGAAATTAAATAAAGAAAAACTGGGATTTTTATTTAATCAATAAAGCTGTGTCACTTGGGAACATATCTGGGAAGTCACTTTGTTTCGTGCAATAAATGCCATGATAATGGAAAGACAAAAATATTCAAAATTATCTCAATAAAGGATAGAGTAAAGTATATTTTCCTCTGATGATCTGTAATAAAGGAGCATGGAAATATATTCAACAGACCCTTGTAGAATCATGATTATAAAATTATGTTTTTAAATATGTTTCAATATTTTGTATCTATCCACTCCCCGCCCTGGAAAAAAGGTTATTTAAATGAAGCAAAGAAAGGATCACATAGGAGCTCAAAAGTATTCCCGTCTAAAGAATTTATTTTCTGTTGATAAGTAATAAATCTGTTGTATGCACATTCCAAAAGGCAGAGAGACTCTTTGTGATCTAGGAGACAATTAAAAACTGCTATGTAATCATAATGGGTGGCGATTGCACGGACAACTCCCCTAGGGGATCCATGCCCATCCATTTGTTCAAAAAAAACAAGAAAACCCAGGATACAACTAGTTACTTGGACTCTCTATCCAGCAGAAACCAAAGCACAGTATTCCCAGTTTAATTTTGGAAGCTAGTCAACCCTCTGTTTAAGCTTCTGAAATAATATTGGTAAAATAGCCAGAATCACAGACTCCTATCTGTTTGCTTTCCAATGACATGTGGTTCTTCTGTTCCTGTGTAAGGAAGGGGTTTATTTCTAGTAAATAAACTATTTCAGAGGAAAAAATAAAAACAATTTCATAAAGATAAGAAAAATTACTTCAAAGGAGAAAAGGAGAAAAAAGCAGTATGCTTGTATGTTTTAAAGTACTTCTTTTTATATTAGCAATTTCTTATCAAATGTAAGGAAATAATCTGTTCGTAAAATGTTGAAAAATCATTCTCTGAAGGACAGGCATGTAAAAATATAAACATTAAAAACATAACGATGCCTCCTTTTGTAAATTTTGAAGACTGATAAACTCAAGATAAACTTCAGAAATCAGAGACACTCAGAAGTACCAAGAGAAGTGTAAGATTCAGAGAAAATTCTTAACCAAAACTTCCTACCAATTTTCCTTCTTAGTTTTATTGGGTAAATAAATCTATTGATAGAGTAGGGGTTGGATGCTATTGCTTCCTAGTGTATCTGCCTAGTGTAGTGTAGAAATAAGCAGACAAATACCGGGGGGGGGGCAAAAAAATCAAAATTATTTTTTGGAGGGTGGGCCCCACGTACTACAAGGCTTTCCCCGCTAGATAAGTGTTCTAGGAACCTATTGGCATCAGTGTACCAGCTAGCATTGTTGTGAGAAGCTGCCTTGGGCTTCAGTGAATTATTTTTGGAGATTTTTTCCAACGCATTTGACATTTCATGATGGATGATTTATGAGCACACCTGCCCATATTGTGCTGAGTGTTCAGCAGTTTTTGACCATAAACAACAAGATCCCCATGCCCCACTCTCCCTATTCACACAATCTCACCCCTAGTGACTTTTTTGTTTCCCCGATGAAAAAAACCCTCAAAGGGAATTGTTTTGCCAATGTGTAAGAGGTGGGACAAAAAAACAGCAGAAGCACTAAAAGGCATCGAAATTGATTAATTCAAAAACTGTTTTGAGCAGTGGAAAAAGCATTTCAATAGGTGTACTGTAACAAATGGAGAGTACTTTGAAGGTGATTGAAGTTTAAACATCTGAGAATAAATACACTTTTTTTAATAAATAAGGTTCGAGGTTTTTGGGGTCCCCTCTCGTATACCCACACCAAATGTTAGAAAGTGATATACATACATCTTTAAACCTCAATCTTTGGAAGAAATGGTTCTATACATAGAACACCAGCAAATTTCTCTTCTTCGTAACCTCCTTGAAAACACCCTTAAAGCTGTTCTGCCCATAAAACTAAATCTGTGACTTCTCAAAAAGTTGAACATAGAATTGCCATATAACAGAGTAGTTTCACTCCCGGGTAGAGCATCTCCCAAAAAAACAGGTTTTAAAACAAAAATTTGTACATAAACATCCATTACAGTACTATCCAAAAGCACCAAAAGATAGAAACAACCCAAATGTCTATCAACAGATGAATGGATAAACAAAATGTGGTCTATCCAGACAATGGAATATCATGCACCTGTAAAAAATAATGAAGTATTAATACACAACATGGCTGAATCCCAAAAACATTATGCTAGGAAAAAGAAGTCAGACACAGAAAGCCACATGTTGCATGATTTCATGCATATGAAATACACAGAATGGGCTGATCCATAGAGACAGAAAGAGGTTTAGCAACTGCTGGAAGCTAAGGAGAGGAGGAACTGGGAACTGATGGCTCGATGGGCATGAGGTTTCTTTTTAAGGTAATGAAAACACTCTGTACCGACATCAGGGCCGATGGTTGCACACCACTATGAATAAAATAATTGCCGCTGAATTATAAATTCTAGCAAAATTGTGAACTTTGTAAGTGAATTTTGCCTCAGTTTAAGATGAAACACTTATCCCAGCACACATGACCTGGTCCAGAAAGCCTTCAAGGATGGTGTGCCTTCATCAACTGACCCGGAACCCTGGCGGGTCAGGCAAGACTCCTTGCAACAATCCTATAAGGTGTGTAAGGTGGGGGACGTTTCTGCAACAGTGTCTCCATGCACAAGTTTGCTATTTTAAAATGAAATTTACTCTTTTAAAATGGAAATCATGGCCCTAAAGATAAAACCCTGCTATCTTGACTTTCAGTAGTTTTTTTGTTTTTGTTTTTGTTTTTTTGGTGGGGGTGGGTTGGTGTCTCACTCTGCCACCCAGGCTGGAGTGCAGTGGCACAATTACATCTCAGCTGCAGCCTCCATCTTCTGAGTTCAGGCGATCCTCCTGACTCAGCCTTCCAAGTAGCAGGAGCTAGGGGCATGCATTACCATGTTCTCTTTTGTTTTTAATTCTACAGAGGAAATGCTCAGTTGGCTTCCTTATCAATCCAGTCAGTTTCCTGGAAGACTTCTGTTTACATCTACCAACCTAGTGTAGTTATTAAGAGTAGTCCCTACCACTCTCAAGTATCCTAAGCTGGACAATCCATTACATGGTCTCCCTGATTTAAGGGATCCACTGGGAAGCTTCCCTAGCTGATCTATCCAACAGGAATCTTCTCCGCCAGCTTTGATCCACTTCTCTGGCAAGCTAGATGGGATTTATCTTAATACGTGCATTCTGTTTGCCAAGGCATATAGTATGTTTGGACACATGGTCTCATTTTATAATCTCTTGCTCTTATTTATTCTTCCTATTTTATGGTACAGTTAATCATTTGTGGGAAACAAAATGTTAGGACTAGATGGCATCAAATGATGCCACCACAGACTTTTCTGCAGGATGACTTTTAAGAACAAATTAAACCAAAAATAAAATGTTTTAAACTTAATTTGGGTAGACTTGGTGTTATAGAACGGTAGCGTGTGAAGTAAATCTGGGTGAAATTTCTCTCTCATTTACTTTTTGTGATAAAGCCCTAGAGATAATTTCATAGTTAGCTGCTATACTTATGAACATCCCTCTAGGTAAAAAGTAGGTATTTTTTTCCTAAACCTACGCATAGTCTCCAACTTATCTTCATACAAGATTAGATCAGAGAAGTGGGCTGAGACGATTGAAATGGGCTGAGAGGTTTTCAAAATAAATCACCATTGAATGCATCAAAAGCAATATATTTCTCAGAAATAGCACTGTCTGCTTCTTACTTCTTCCATCTAGAAACATCTTACTTCTAGAAATGTAGTGGCATAACGGTGGCACACTTCAGGATTTGCCCATCAAAGTCATCCCAGGCAAAAATTAACCGGGCATACTTTAACTGGGCTTCCTTGTTAACAACATAGGCTCACATGGGCCACCTTGAAAGAAGGGAAGCTTGTTGTAAGAGGACCACAGACCTGAAGAACTCTTTACTGGCTTCATCAGGCTCTCCAGGTGTAGGTGGTCTTAATTATTGCCCTCCTTTGCTTATTCAAAATGTGTCCTCCCTCAAAACTTTGTGTTCCTCTCACTCACCCGGGTGCCAACTTTACATCGTAGCATTCTCGGTTTCAGCTAATACTTCTTTCTGTGAACTTAGTTCAAATAACTAAGAGGGAGTCTAACTGGTCCAACTCGTCTTATTTCTATAGAGTAGCTGCTCTTGTTTTAGATTTATCACCCCATCTCCGTCCCCCCACCAAAATAAACTGCTGTGGCCAGGAAAGAAAGGCCAGTCACATAGTGCAGTTAGAATCTCCATAGCCTCCATGGCAGCAAAGGTTTTAAGCAAGATAAACTTCAGAACAGAGAGACCCTCATAGCACCATGACAAATGTAGGACCCAGACAAAATTCTTTTTTTTTTTTTTTTTTGAGTTGGAGTCTCACTCTGTCCCCTAAGCTGGAATGCAGTGGCACACTCACGGCCACCCCAGCATCAACCTGCTGGGCCCAGGCGATCCCTCCACCTCAGCCTTTCAAGTAGCCAGAACTACAGGTGTGCATTACCACGCCTGGCTAATTTTTTGGTATACTGTAAAGATGAGGTCTCGGCGAGTTGCCAAGGCTGGTCTCGAATCCCTAGGCAATTCCCTCACCTTGGCCTCCCAAAGTACTGAGATTACAGGCTTGAGCCACTGCGCCTGACCCCAGACAAAATTCTTAACCAAAAGTTCCTGCCAATTTCGTACTTAGTTTTACTGACAAATAAATCTATCGGCAGAGTAAGGAGAATGGGAGTTTTGGCGCACCTGTCAGGGGCTGCTTTTCCTTTGTATTTTCTGCTCACTCATTTTAGTCTCTCTCCGTAAACAACTAGCTCCAGGAAATTACCTTCCATCCCATTTCATTCCATTCCAATTCCAGCTCCAACCTGCCCTGGACCCATCCTCATTAACAATTGCTTTTAACCAGATATCAAACACAAGAAGTCCCCAGCGTACCAATGAGTTCAGTTCTAAGAGCATGTTCATAAGTCCATTTGTTGTAAGTCCAACAAAGTTAGCTTAGGTACCCAACTACATGGTATATGGCACTGTATATATTTAATGAGCTATATGGTACTGTATATATTTAAAAGGCTACACTGACACCTGGTGGAAATATGTTAAAAATGCACATGTGCATCATTAAAGTTCGTAACTTGAAGGTTCCTATGTAGGGGACTTGCTGTATTTCCAACATCAGTTACCAATTAGTGACAACAAGATGATGTTCCAAGACAGGGGTCTCATTATGCCACCCAGGTTGGTTTTGAATTCCTAACTTAAGCAATCCTTCCAACTAGACCTCCCAAAATGCTGGGACCATTTCAGTGAGCAACACCTCATAGCAAATGGCAACATAATAACACGTCTCTGTTCTGTTAGAGAAAATTTAGGAATAGAAACTTCTGCCAAGCATCTCCTTCCACCACCCACAATTTCATCATATTTTTACTTAGTAGGCCAACTCAGGATTTTCTTACTTTTCCCCTCAATTCAAATCAATCCCAATCAAAACACGTTTTTCTTTATGTTAATATTTCCATAGCACTTTGTTTCAAAGCACAAAGTTGCTCATGTAATGAGGTCTGATTTTTTTTTTTAAGTATTTTTCAAATTATAAACATGAAAGTGCATTTGAAAGTCCTTTCTGCAGAAATAAAGGCCAATTGGTAGTGGATAAAGTATATCATAGATCTGTGGTCTTCACTGCACAGTTCACAAAGCAGTTTCTACAAAATTAAATAGCTGAGGGCTGGTTGTGGTGTCTCACACCTATAGTCCCAGGATTTTGGGAGGCTTAGGTGGAAGGATTACTTAAGCTAGGAATTCAAGACCAACCTGGATGACATAATGAGACCCCCATCTCTACAAAAATGAAAAAGTTAAGCTGGTGTGGTGGTGTGCCCCTGTATTCCCAGCTACTCACGAGGCTGAAGCAGGAAGATCACTTGAGCCCAGGAGTTCAAGGCTGTAGTGAACTATGATCCTGCCACTGCTCCCCAGCCTGCATGACAGAGTGAAACCCTGTCACTAAAAACACAAACAAAAAGTTAAATAAACCATCAATTGAAATTACCAGACCTCGGGGGCTTTTTTTGATGGAAGGAACGTCATAATGGGATGGGAAAACACTAAACATTTTTCAGACAAAGCAGAAAGGCTATTCAGAATCTCCAATAATATATCTATTTTAGGCTTGTACTGATTAAAGTCTTCTAAAGTATACTGAAATTCAGCAGCATCAAGTATGAATCCCAGCTCTATCATTTTCCAGCTACGAGGCTGCAGGCAAGTTATCCTCTGAGACTCAGTCTCCTGATCTATAAAAATGGGAGAATAATGTCACCTATCTCATTAGGTGTTGAAAGACTTACATTAGATCATCTGTGCATAGCAGGAAACAATGACTAGTAAGGCATATGCACTCAATAAAGGATAGTTGCTATTACTATTGTCACGTGTAATTATCAATATCCAGGTTCCCGTCTTGCTAATCCTGTAAACTGTCCTGGTTCACCAAACCACAGCCCATATGTCCAGACAAAAATGCCAGTCAATGCCATGTGATAGAATCCTGCATATTTATTCCTGACTTGGTTTTAATTTAGTCACTTCTCCACCTGGCTTGAATCATGCTGCTGGCTTCCCAAAACCCACATGGGCCCTCTTTATTTTTTTTTTAATTATTTGTTTGTTTATTTTTCAGAGACAGGATCTCGCTATGTTGCCCAGGCTGGTTTTGAACTTCTGGGCTCAAGCAATCCTCCCACCTCACTCTCCCAAGTGGCTGGGACTACAGCCACATACCAACGCATCGGGCTTCATCTACTCTCTTGATCTTTAGCCCCCATCTGGCCTCCAGCACATCAAGCTCGAGCCAGCTGTGTCCTCTGCACCAGCCCCGCCACCTCAGAGAAAGGATTGAGTCGCCTTAATCGATATCTAAAATTACATTTAACACAGATGAAGATGAAAGGGGAAAGTATAAATGTATAAATGTGTACAATGTAATAGCTTCGCAATGTTCCCTAAACTTAATTGAATCTTGATGCTTCCCTTACTCCTCTCCCACTACAAAAAAAACTCCTTCCTGAGACGTATTCCTCTCAATTAAAAGCATGTCTGCCAGTTCCCCAGAAGACTGTGTTGATTCCTCTCTGCCTTCACCCCCTAAATCCAATTTATCAGCAGGTTCTATCCCACTTCCTTACCACACATTTTTTTTTTGTTTTTTGTTTTTTTGAGTTGGAGTCTCAGACTGCCGCCCAGACTGGAGTGCAGCGGCCGCTCCCGGCCACCGCAGCCTCGACCTGCTGGGGCTCCTGCGATCCTTCCGCCTCAGCCTTCCAAGTAGCTGGAACTACAGGCCCGCGCTACCACACCCAGCTCATTTTTTGATTTATTGTAGAGATGAGGTCTCACCAAGTTGCCCAGGCGGGTCTCGAACCCGCGGGCTCAGGCAAGCCACTCACCTCGGCCTCCCAAAGCGCGGGATTACAGGCTGAGCCACCGAGCCCGGTTCCTACAACACATTCTGAATCTTTCCCCTTTCATCTTCATCTGCATCCTTTGCAGAACTAGCTTCAGCATGACCTGTGTTCATGGACCCCATCGGGGTTGTACTGAGCTAGACTCCAGGAGGAGACGTGGGGTCGTGAGTCTGTGCAGGCCCGCCCGCCATTCCCATGAGCACCTCGGTTCAAGAACTCCTCCTCTCTTGAACACCGCGGCTGTCTCTCTCATCGGAAATATCACAATCACCATCCGTTAAACTAAAATCCATTTTTCTTATCCTGGCTTACAAATCCCTTTGTGAACTGGCTACTTGCCACGTTTGCCACCGCATCTCTCTCCATCTTTTGTGATCTGGTGACACTGGCCATCGTTTTTCATTACTTGAACATACCATGCTGGATCCTCCCCCAGGGCCTTTGCCCAAGCCCGCTCTTCTCCTGGAACCTTTCTTGTCATTCGGCTCTCTGCTTCAACAGTTCCTCCTCAGAGAGGTCTTCCCATGATGTTAGTTAACAAGCAGCTTCTGGGCTCCAATAATTAGTCACTCGCAGGTAGCCAATGTTCATTCTCCGAGTGTCACTTACTGTGATCTCACAGCTTTCTCATCTGCTCATTTGAGAATCTATTACCTTTCTTCTACTAGAATAGCCTGAGAATCAGGACCTTGTTCATTGTGTCCACGCTTACTCAGAAACTAGAGCAATCCTCCGCATATACATATAGAGAGACAGAAAACAAACCTTTACTAAAGATATATTGAAATAAATAATTAAATAGAGCAAAGCAGCAGAGGAAGAAATACTTTGAACAGGGTCAGGGAATTTGGAAGGTCTTCTTTAAGGAGATTGTGTCAAGTTACTCTGAAAAGAGGAAGAATAGAACAGTGGATCAAAATGAAGCTTGGAGTCAGATCCAGTAAGGTTCAAATGCCAGGCCTACCTCTTACAAAGTACAAAGAAATTTTTCCATTTTTCTCTTTCACCTGTTCGACTTCTAAAGCAAATTTCAAGGTGTTGTTTTTTTTTTTAAAGACATTCCCTGTCTGTTGCCCAGCCGAGGCTGGTGTGATCACAGCACACTGCAGTTTCCAACTCCTAGACTCAAGCAATTCTCCTGCCTTAACCTCCTGCGTAGGTGGGACTACAGGCACATGCCACCATGCCTGGCTAATTTTTTTTTTTTTTTTAGTTTTTTGTAGAGATGGGGGTCTCACAATGCTGCCCAGGCTGGTCTCAAAAATCTGTCCTCAAGTGAGCCTCCAACCTCAGCCTCCAAAAGCACTAGGACTACAGGAGCAAGCCACCGCACCCAACCATCTATCTTTTGTTTTTAACCTGTTCAACATCTTCCTCTCAGGGTTTTTGCTGAGATTAACAAAAATGGTATAACAAGGAACTTCACAAATAGTAGATTAACACTATAAATTGTACCTTGAAACTTGACAGAAGATTTGGAGTTCCTTGAAAAATATGTTACACACGGCATGTGACAATATAAATATAAATCAAAACAAAACAAAGAATAAAATCACCTACAATCTTATTTCCTTCAAAAAGTAATTTCACCTTGTCACTTCCCTTTTGTGTATATATGCAATATTTTTACATCATAAAAATCCTAAAGTAGGTTCAATTTTGCAATTTCTTGACTTTTTGAAAATCCAATTCAAGATGTCTCCTTTTCTGTCTCCCTTTTTAATTTGTCTCAAGCAGACAGAGAGAAGTGATGAAGTTGCTGGTCTCCCCTGCCTTTGAAGCCAGAAGTCTTACTACCTTCTTGTAACTGCAGTCTCTGCATTAGCAATTTCATCTTGCTCTCTGATATTATTAATGTCATGCCTTTAAAATGCATGAACCAACCCTTATTTGCACTAAAAATTCCCAGCCTTTGATCATTTCTTATCCTTTTGTCTCAAAAATAACTGCTCCAGGTTTGGATTTGAATAGTGGACAACTCAAAAGCATACATCTCCGTGTTTGATCATGAATCTACAAAATTAAAAGTCTTCCTTCTCATTAGAGAGAAGCTGGTGGCAGGGAGAGGAGTGAATCCCAGAGAGAGACAGAAGCTGGAAGACGTAAAGATGTGATGACTCTTATTGTACAAGAGTCACCCTGAGGGGCATAAGTGGTTGGAGTGCTTCATGCTGAGTGCTGTGAAGGAATGCATGGGTTAGTAAGAGAAACATTATAAACCAATAGAGTCTGAAAAGTAAATGGAGAAACATGGAAGGCTCCACGTTCACAATCTACCCAGTTAATACTAATTGAATGCCTACCTTATGCCATGCAATGTGATAGGTGCCGAGAATATGATGGTCAAATTTAAATGAATGCTTAAAACCTAGGCATGGTTCCTATTTCCATGAAATTTATAGCCTAATATAAAAAATAACAATGATTTAGGCCTAGAACAGTGGCTCACATCTGTAATCCAGCACTTTGGGAGGTCAAGGATGGCTTGAGCCCAGGAGTTTGAGACCAGCCTGGGCAACATTGTACAACCTTGCTGCTACAAAAAATTTTTTGAAATTAGTCAGGCATAGTGGCACACACCTGTGGTCCCAGCTACTTATGCGCCTAAGGGGAGAGGATCACTTAAACCTAGGAGTTTGAGGCTGCACTACTATGATCATACCACTGCACACCAGTCTGAACAACAGAACGAGACCTAATCTCTTTTTAAAAAAAAATTTTTGGCCAGGGGCAGTGACTCAAGTCTGTAATCCCAGCACTTTGGGAGGCCAACGTGAGAGGATTGCCTGAGTTCAGAGGTTCAAGACCAGCCTGGGCAACTTGATGAGACTTCATCTCTACAATAAATCAAAAATTAGCCAGGCATGGTGGCGTATGCCTGTGGTTACCGCAACTTGGAAGGCTGAGGTGGAAGGACTGCTTGAGTCCAGTAGGTTGAGGCTGCAGTGGCTATAAGCATGCCACTGCATTCCAGCCTGGGTGACAGAGTGAGACTCCAACTCTTAAAAAAATATTTTTTTTAAAAAAACACACAGATACACACAAACTTATAACCAGGATTATCATTGGAAAGAAATGTGCATGGTGTTATAAATACATGAAATAATTATACCTCACCTGGATTTGGAAATCAAGGAAGGCCTTTCTGAAAAGCAAGCATTTGAACTGAGGTCTAAAAGTAATCCCTGCAATTTGTTTAATATTGGTATTAGATATGGTTTATTGTGTGAAAAGTTTGTAAGATTAAAAGTGGGACATTATTTACACTGATCAAGATATATACAAATGGCCAAGCACAGTGGCTCACTCTTATAATCCCAGCACTTTGAGAGGCTGAGGCAGGAGGATCGCTTGAGGCCAGGAGTTCAAGACCAGCTTGGGCAACATAGAAAGACCCTGTCTCTACAAAAAGTAGATAAATTAGCCAGGCATCGTGGCGCACACCTATAGTCCCACTACTCGAAAGGCTGAGGTGGAAGGATCACCTGAGCCCAGAAGGTCCAGGCTGAAGTGAACAGTGATCGTGCACTGCACTCCAGTCTGGGTGGCAAATATATACAAAATACAGTATCATTACCACCTAAGAGAGTGATAGAGATGGTTTACTATCATACATTTAAAATACAAGGTGGAAGTATAATATCATCCAGCATAATTATCACCGTAACTGAGGAGTCTCCTGCCAGGGAGGATTTCTAAGATACCAAATGCTGTATTGAGTGGGGAAGATAAGACCACCCTGCTCAGTGGAAGGTCTAGAGAGGACTGGGAATGCTTGCTGGAGCTCTGGCCCACTCAAAGTGCAGCCTTCAGGAGTACCTCTTCAGGGTGAAGTCCTTGAGAGTCACAGCTCTGCTCCTGCCAACAAAGTCTAGAACCCCAGCACCAGCGTCTCTCCATCTCCCTCATCCAATACCCCAACTTCCTCTCCGATGGGGTGAGAAGGGAGAGTGGGAGGAAATGGGGAAGCAATACAACTTCTGTTGACGATTCTCCACACCTCCTCTTCTTTTTACCTTGAATGCACTCCTGGCTAGCTTCTTTGTACGAGGGAGGACCCAAAAAAACCAGGGGGTATCTTTTGGAGGGCAGGGCCCTTGTAGTACAGGCTCCCTCAACTAAGTAAGTGCTCTAGGAACCCATCAGCATCAGTGTACCAGCTAGCATTGTTGTGAGATGCTGTGTTCGGCTTCAGTGATTTTTTGGGGGGAATTCTCTCAATTCATTTGCCCATTTCATGATGGATTATTTATGAGTGCACCTGCCCACATGGCACTGAGTGTTCAGTAGTTTTTGACATAAAATGAAATGACCCCACCCTCCCTATTTACCCAATCTTGCCCCAAGTGACTTTTTCTTGTTTCCCTGGATGAAAAAAAGTCCTCAAAGGGAAATATTTTGCCGAGGTGGAAGAGGCAAAACAAAAAACAGCAGAAGCATTGAAAGGCATTAAAATTGATGAGTTCAAAAACTGTTTTGAGCGGTAGAAAAAGCATTTCCATGGGTGTATTGCATCAAACAGGGAGTACTTTGAAAGTGACTGAAGTTTAAATAGGTAAGAATAAACACACAATTTTTTATAAATACATTCCAGCGTTTGTTTGGTCCCCCCATAAATACTGACCTCAACAAAAGAACCTACATGGAGAACTCTTCAAAAACCAACCACAAATGTAATGGAGTCACTATCCAGTTAAGACTTTTCTAATGACTCACATTACCTCAAAATAAAATCCAAACTTCTCAGCACTCCAAGGAGGGTCTTTTATGATGTATATTCTCTTAACTGCCTCCAACCCTGCTGCTCATTGCAACTCCCACTCACTCAACACTCCAAACTTCACCACAGTTTTCAAAATGTTTTCCTTAGATTAAGCTCCGGCTCACCCCTTTGGGTCTTGGTGCATAGGCTGCTCTCTTGGCTTAGAATTTCTCCTTTCCCTCTTGCCAACTCAGTTTAGAACTTGACTTCCCCAAGAAGCCTGTCTTAAGTGTTCTATCTTGTGTTTTGTGTCCCTTCTAAATGCCCCCACAACACCCTATTTCTATGTGTATCATGTCGTACCATGGCCTGCTTAAGATATGCCTCCACCCACCAGATTGAGACCTGCCTGAAAGAAGAGACAACGATGTCTTTCATGCATTTCTTTTTTTTATTCATTCACCATATTGAGGGTTTCCTTTATAACAGTGAATTTAAAAGTCTCTGTCCTCAAGAAGCTTAAATACTTCATTTAGCTTGTCTTTTCAGCATGTAGCTGAGAACTAAGCACATAGTACACACTCAGTAAATGTGTGAAGAGGAGCATTTGGGTGGACAGCAGTTGCTCTTGTCATTGTTACTGACTGGGACACCTCTAAGAACAACATTGTCCAGAGTATGAGAGTTTAGAACATCTACTTTGTTTACAATATTTATTTATTTTCTGGTTATCACACAGTATATTCAATACTTAAAAAATTCAAATACATGCATCTAAAAGCATAAAGAAGTGAGTAGAAAATCAACTGAAAATACACATGAAATGTTTACTAATATTTTATGTGTTTCCTTACAGTATGTTTCTGTGTATTTGTGTGTGTTAATAGATAAGTACTCTTTTTTAACAACTTTATGGAGATATAATTCATGTATCATACAATTCACTCATTTAAATTGTTTTTCTTAGGCTGGGTACAGTGGCTCATGCCTGTAATCCCAACACTGAAAGGCCAAGGTGGGAGGATCACTTGTGGTCAGGAGTCTTTGTCCAACCTGGGCAACATAAAGTGACTTCAGCTCTGTAAAAAATGTTTAAAAATTAGTTAGGTGCTGGCCGGGCTCGGTGGCTTAGCCTGTTATCCCAGCACTTTGGGAGGCCAAGGCAAGTGGATTGCCTGAGGCTGCGGGTTTGAGACCAGCCCAGGCAACATGGCGAGACCTCGTCTCTACAATAAATTAAAAAAAAAAAAAAAAATTAGTCAGGCATGATGGCATATGTCTGTGGTGCCAGTTGCTTGGGAAGCTGATTCTGGAGGATCTCTTGAGGCCAGGAGTTCAAGATTGCAGTGAGCTATGATCATGCTACTACACTTTAGCCTGGAAGACAAAGTGAGACCTTGTCTCTAAAAATAAAAATAAAAAAGTGATTTTTCAGTATGTTCACAAGATGGTGCAACAATAACCACATTCTAAATTATAGAACATTCTCATCCTCCCAGAAAGAATCCCACTTGCCACTTCATTAGCAATCAACCCAAAAGGCTCAGACAACCATCAGTCAACTTTCTGTCTCTATGGAGTTGCCAATCCTGAGTATTTCATATAAATGTAATCATATCATCCTCATGATTTGCTTCTTTCACTTAGCATAATGTTTTCAAGGTCCATCCATGTTGTAGTATATATCAGCTCTTTATTTCTTTTTATAGTCAAATAACAGTTCATTATTTTATTTATCCATTCATCAGTTGATAGACATTTGGGCTGTTTTCACTATTTGGCTATTAGAAACAATGCTGCTACAGCTGGATTCAGTGGCTCATGCCTGTAAAGGATTATACTTTGTGAGACCAAGGCAGGAGGATTGCGTGAGCCCAGGAATTCAAGACCAGCCTACTCGACAAAGCAAGACCTTGTCTCTACAAAAAAATTTAAAAATTAGCCTGGTGTGGTGGCACATGCCTATAGTCTCAGCTACTCAGGGAGCTGAAGCAGAAGGATTGCCTGAGCCCAGGAGGTGGATGCTGTGGTGAGCCATGATCATGTACTCCAGCCTGAGTGACAGAGTGACAAATAAATAAACAAATAAATAATTTTTAAAATAATGCTGCTATATGTACAAGTTTTTGTGTGCATGTGTGCTTTCATTTCTGTTGGTTATATAACAAGGAGTAGAATTGCTGGGTTATATGGTAACTCTATGTTTAACATTTTGAGCACATGCCAATCTGTTTTCAAAGTGGCTATACCAATTTATAGTCCTACCAGCAACAGATGAGGGTTTCCATTTCTCCTATGCTTTTTAAATTAAGATCATACCGTATATAGGTTTATGTCCTGCTTTCCCAATGACATGAGTACTTCTCTCTTTAAAAGAATTTCTTTTAATGGCAGTATTAGTCTGCTCAGGCTGCCATAACAAAACGCCCCCAGATTAGGTAACTTAAACAACAGAGATTTATTTTCTCACAGTTCTGGAGACTGGAAAGTGCAGGATCAAGTTTTCTACGGGGTTGGGTTTCTGGTGAGGGCTCTCTTCCTGGCTTGCAGAAGGCCGCTTTGTCCTCAGATGGCCTTTCCTCTGAGCACATGCTGAAAGGAGAGACAGCGCCAGTCTCCCCTCCTCCTCTTATAAAGATGCCAGTTCTATCAGAGTAGGGCCCCACCTCCACGACCTCATTTAACATTTACTACCTCCTTACAGGCCCTGTTTCCAAATACAGTCATATTAGGGATTAAGGCTTCCACATGCAAATTTGGAGGTGAAGGGGATGCAATGCAGATCAAGCAATGACTAAACAATGGCCTATTGCAAAATTCTATATGAAAATAAGGCTCCAGGAACAAAATATTAAAGTTAAAAAACTTTTTCCTTAGAATATATTATTTGCAAATTTCCTTTAAAATTCATTTTGTTGTGTTAGCTACATACCCTTCACGTCCAAGTGTGGATAAAAGTGTCTTTCTGAAATTTCTCACCTGCATCTACTTGCAATCTGGAAGAACAGACTTCACACTCTTTCAAAAGATATTTAAATTTTCTGTGTAGCTCAACTGTTGTTGTCTCTAACTCCATTTCTATGCTAGAGAAAATGATGCCTTTTACACCACGGAGAGCCTGGATAATCTTGAAAGTTTTCATTTGAACTGATAAAGGAAAAGAGGCCATCCTAGAGTTCACTTTATTGGAAGCTTCTACTAAGCAAAAAAACTTCAGATTTCCAAAGAAAACTAATTGGAACCCTGAAGCAGATGGGAAAAGCAGAAATTTCGGAACACCTCGGTGACCTCATTACAAGCATAATGAAGGAGGCAACGATGGAGTTAATTAGAAGAGAGGCAAGGAAAAGATTAACTGAGAGTACAAAAAAACACAAAATGTAACTCGGAGAAAGGGAGGCGTTCAGCAAGAAATAGAATATGCTGATCTCGGCAAAACTATTCAGAACCGAGGGAGATGGGAGCTAGAATCAAACAAAAGGGATAGAAACCAGGTGGCCACTGAGGATGAAAAGTCTGTAGAAAACACAAAGAGCAGGCACCTGGGAAGGAATACCAGATATCCACATCAAGCAGAAAATATAAATCTGGTAACCAGAGGAATTTAGTTGCGTATACAAGAGGAGTCATTCTTAATTGGGTGGCACTAACTGTATGCCTGTGTGTGTGATGGATGAATCCATGAATTTCTTAACAGTCTCAAATAGAATTAGTCCAAATTTGTCCTCTGCCACTTAAGACCATCTTAAATTGTTGACATGCTTACCACTTTCTAACCTAAGGTCGATTACTCTATCTACTATGTGTAAAGACCAAAAAAGACCTCTAAGGAGCATTATTTTCACAAGCAATATTTGCCCTTCAGACACAGGCTGCAGAGAGTACAGTTTAAAGCTTGTTTATAAAATGGCATTTTAGACGCGCAGTGTGTCCGTTTATTTATGGCTCACACACAATTTGAGAAAAACAAGAAGACAGTTTCATAGCTCTCAAATTCACATGTGAAAGTTTGTGGCAAGCCAAGGGCACCATGCTTTCTGATGCAAATATAATTATGCTACTTGTGTAGACTGGAGGTTTAAATTTTGAGAAACGGGTAGAGACAGAATCCAGAAATTACTCAGTTAACACAAATTAACTTCTGGCAACTTCAGTCCAAATTTTATTTTTGAATTATACAAACTAGCTGATTACAATGAGCACATAGATTAGAAGTTTTCCACGTATTTTCTTTATTTGTATTTGAAGTAATTCATGTTCACACGCTGTGGTTAAACTGACCGTGAATCATAAAATATGGCTTGCATTGGTTCACCTTAATACCACAATGGTGATACAATTAGGGCTCCAGGTTCTCACTCATGCACACCCTGCCTCCAGGGATATCACCAAGCAAACATCATACTGAACTAACCAGTCATTTTTGCTATAGTCATATCCACTCTGTGTATCAAGAATGCAGGATATCTTCTTACCAATGATTGTTACATGAATAACTTAGAGGTTACATTTTTCGCACATACTATATCGTTCAACCTCTTACAGAGTCACAGCACAGAAGGGACTCATCAAAAAACAAAATGGATTTATTAAAAATTGTACATTTATTCTTACCTACTTAAACTTCAGTCACCTTCAAAGTACTCTGTTTGATGCAATATACCTATCAAAAAGCTTTTTCTACTGCTCAAAAAAGTTTTTGAACTCGTCAATTTTGATGCACTTTAGTGCCTCTGCCATTTTTTGTTTCACCTCTTCCACATCAACAAAACATTTCCCTCTGAGAACTTTTTTCATCCAGGGAAATAAAAAACAGTCTCTCAGGTGAATAGAGAAGGTGGGGCACAGGATTCATGCCAGTTTTGGTAAAAAAAAAAAAAAAAAAAATTATTGAACACTCATTGCATTGTGAGCAGGTTGTTCATGTGTATTGCCCATCATGAAACAGGCAAACATGTTGAAAGAATCTCCAAAAAAATTCACTGAAGCCAAATGCAGCCTTTCACAACAATGCCAGCTGGTACATTGATGCCAATGGATCCCTGGAACACTTACCTAGCAGGGAAAGCCTAGAGCTACAAGGAGTCTGCCCTCCAAAAAATAATTTGGGTTTTTTGGGGGGGTCTCCCCTCATATTGTAAAAACAAATGAAAAGTTACTGCTTCAAACTTTCTTTACAGCATAAGTGAAGAAATAAAATTTTATAATATAAACAAAGAACAAGGCGAAGTGGGGGCCAAAGGAAGGCCCAAACTTTACCTGCACGATGACCACTTTTATACCTAATCCTGAATGTACCCCACATCTTTACAATAAAATTAAAATTAAAAAAATAATAAATATATATAATGCGTACACACACACACACACACACACACACACACACACACACACACAAAGGTCAAATTATTTTGAATGTGATATTTGGAGGGTTGATTCCAAATGTGAGCAAGGTAATATCTCATCAGAACTTTTAGAAGAATTTCTATGACAGTTTATATCATGTA
This sequence comes from Carlito syrichta, assembly GCF_000164805.1. NCBI lineage: Eukaryota > Metazoa > Chordata > Mammalia > Primates > Tarsiidae > Carlito > Carlito syrichta. The sequence goes on along the minus strand of NW_007242350.1, from coordinate 229,142 downwards.
CCCCTATTGTGACAATTACTTCCCAGCAACTAGTCTTACTAGTAAATCTGAACTTCATTTTTTCGAGTATGATCTTTCTAGTTCAATAATCTGTTTAATGTATCCTACCTTAATCCCTCTAATTATCAGCCAGGTTAATTCCAAAACCTAAAACTCCTAATTATTCTCTTCTATTTCTTCGATCCTCAGACTGTTGAATATTTCTGCTCATCCTGGGGGTGGGAGAAGCACATGACTAGAACCTATGGCCCTAAATGTATTACCATTGTGATACTAAGGTACCCATAAGAAACCTAAAAGAAGTCAGGTAGCCATGTTGATTGGCTTCTACAAACTTCTACCTCATGACTTTTCTTCAATTGCTTTTACCTTCCAAGATGGCAGTCAATGAATAAACAGCAGCAGCTGTCCACTTGTGAGCTCTGGAGTCATCTCTGTCCCATTCTTGTATAGCTCCTCCAGCCAGCCTTCATCACTGTGGTTTATGTTTGCTAGTAACCTTGGCTTCGAATGCAGATTCCTTCTCTTGCCTGGCCACTTGGACTTGAACTGTGCTTTGAACTATGTTTGGCCTTAGCTTCTCTTCTTTAGTGATGCTCATTCTTTAACAACACAAAATACAACACTTTTTGCTCTTTTATCCTCTCTGAGGATAGGTCTTAGTCACTTTTGATTCCCACACTTGAAGATATAATAGTAGCCACTGAAAGGTCCTGTCCCCTTCAACTACCCAGAAGTTACTGCCTAGCTCGGTACTTCCTTTTCTTGGCTCCTTCCAGGAGGGGAACAGTCTCCAACATTATTCAGTCTTATTCAGGCCCCAACACTGTTCCATATCCCTTCCACCAATTCCTGAATTTTATCAAGCTGCCTTTTGTGTTCTTCCCAATGTCTACCAAACACTCCCATCCTTAATTTGCAGCAGACTTTATCAATCAGTCCAAAGTCACTCAGTAATATTAAGGCTTTTTACTTTTTCTCATGTCAGGGGCAAACACCACCTTCTTGAAGGCTGAGTTAGGAAATACCACTCCAAGATTCTTGCAAGAATGGCAGAAGCAAGGTGGACTCCAACCTCAGCTGTCTGTCTGGAGATCTGCTAGTTACATTGGTTTAATTTGAAAACTAGAAGGAAAAATGTAAAAGGGAAAGCATATGAAAGATTAGAGGCACTAAGGAAGGAGAAAGTTTACTGATATCAAATGGAGTTCATGAGAGCTCTGGAAAACATCTTAAATACTGATCAAAGGTGTGAAGGTATGAATGCCAGCATCAGTCTCACTAGGGAAGGCATGAGAGTAGACAAGCAGGAATGAGCAGAGCCTGTCTACCAGGGTGACAAGGCAGACAGAGTAGGGTGGGAGTGAAAGCATTCCTCTCCTTGTATGGAGCTGAGATGTGGTGAGAAGTGTGTGGTGTGATGACGGGTGGAATGGATGGAACTGAGGTTGCCGGGAAAAGGCGGCCAAGGCCTGCCTGCCCACAGAAAGAAGAAAGAAAGGAAATAAAACCACAATATTAACAAATTATGCTCTGCTTTTTAAAAAAAATCTAAAATTTCATTGTTATAGATTACACACTCTTATCTAATTAGTTCTGGTCCTATTTTAAATCAGAATTATATGCTTGAGCAAATATGTTCTATATTTTTATGAAGGTTTCCTATATAACAGGCACGTTTGGCAGCAGGGGGAAGGGATAACAAAATAATAATGCCATCATTATATCTATATAAGATTTTATCCTTGGCTGGGTATGATAGCTCATCCCTGTAATCCCAGCACCCTGTGAAGCTGAAGCAGGAGGATCACTTGAGCCCAGGTGTTTGAGACCAGCCTGAGCAATTTAGCAAGACCTCATCTCTACAAAAAGTCAAATAATTAGCTGGGTGTGGTGATGTGTGCCTATAGGGCCATGATCATGCCACTGCACTCCAGCCTGGGTGACAGAGTGAGATATTAACTCAATTTGAAAAAAGAAAAAATTTTAACATAATGCTATTTGGCAGAATACTTATTTAATTGTATTAAATAAATAGCATATAATACCTAGCACTTTTTTATTATTATCATATAAAACTAAAGACTATATAATATGTAGTATTACATCCTATGATAGTCCATGCCATAACATGGCATTTGTCTCCAAGCCTTCACCAAATCACCTGCATTCCTCTCTCCACTCCCGGCTAGGTTCTGTGTGTTCACATTCCTCCTTGTCTGTAATCAGATTGCACATAAGAGCACTTTACATAAGAGTGCTTTCCCCTCCACCCACCATAGGGCTTACGTTGTGGTTGCTCACTGCTCGCTGCACAGCTGAGAAAAGAAACCAGCCCTGTCACCACTGAGGGAACTACTGCTTATTACTTTTCTAGCCTCGTTATTATGAGAGCATCGGTGTTCAGGGACGCATTCTGCTCGTTTCTCTCTTGTCTCCTGAAGCTTTCTTAATAGAACCAAAGCTCTCGATGCAGTTTCCTGAATGTGACCAGGTAAACATCAGTTCTCATTTTCAAATCTCAAAAATTATACAGAGACCAAGTACATAGAAAATAGGAACCTTCTCACTCAGCTTCCCCAGAGAGCTGTATTAAGGAAAGCTAGGCAGCACTGTGAGCAACTTTAGTTCATAGGTAGCCAGATAGTCACCAAGAAAAAATCTGGTAAAGTTTGAGGCCAAAGAAGGTCAGAGAATAGCCTACAGGAAGTACCTTTAGGTCAAAACACCATGGAAGGAAAACAAGAATGAAGACAGAGACAGTGATAAGGGATAGAAAGGGACAGAGGAGGAGAAGGAAGAAGAAAATGGTATTTTTATTTGAAAATACATATGATACCACCTGTATGTAAACCACCTTTACAAACTACGCATGTTTAGAAAAGGACCCCTGCTCAGTCAGATCCTAGATAACCACTTATCTCCATGGCTTACATCATTCTCACTTGTCACCTTCCATCCACCTTCCTCTGAGCCATGGAGAGCTAAGTTGTCAATTAACAGAGAGTGTAAGTTTACGTAGCTGTCATGTAAGCTTTTAGCCCCATAGAAATACTTACAATGTTCTATTTCTCTTTCAGAGCTATAGTGCTTAGTCAAACCATGGATTTTTGAGGAAAACAAGTGTTTTACAAATGTTTGAGGATTACAGAGTCAGTGATCCTTTAAGATATGAAGTAACACAATGACGGCTGTTTACACACCTCTTTCTGAGACTACAGAATATAATCTCAGTTTTTGAGTGTTTCCACAGTGTTTGAACATAGGTATGTTTATATACATATAAACATAGAATAGGATATATCATTTGAAATATGATTGCTTGATATTTTAAATTTTCTGACACTAAGCATGAATCATATTTTAATAATATAGTTCTTTTTGTTTCTGTTTTTAACACCTTCTTGCCACATGAGTGCAATTCCAACTAGAATAAACTAGTTAAGGCGGTATGATACAATTAGAGAGCGCTCATATGGACATAGCATCCACGTCTTTGAAAGAGTTAATATAACTTCCAAAAATACCAAACCAGGAACCATGGGAAGGTAGTGAAAGAAAAAAAAAAATCGGTTCGATATGATATTGATTTGTGGGATTCTTGAGTTCAGAGCAAGTGTTCCCCAGTTGGCCTATGGATCTGATCTAGGTATTCCTAGAATACACAGTTCAGACGGAGCTCACTAGAGATCTAGCAACATAAACTTTGACCAAATTAACGCCAAGATGAATTAGTTACAGGTCCACAAACAACGGTGCCAGTGCGCTCTTGTGTGCCCTTATATCTTCCCAAATCATCCGTCCAGACGTACTCCAGTGCCAGGTAACAAATGAATGACATTTAATAAAAGCAAGTCAAAGTTAACATTTTAAATCAATTTCCTTCCTAATATAGCAGCGGAGAGTGATTTAAAGCAAATGCTTTAATTGTGTGTTTCCTCTGGCCGATCCCATTCTAGCATTCAAACTGTGCCTCCTCCAACTTCGACACTCCCACCTGCCACTGCTAATGTTGTCGTTGTGTAGGCATAACCTGTGTGCGTGGAGGTCCAAATTTAAGATATTCTGGAAGTTGGTGTTCCCTTCCAATGTACTTTTCTCTCTACAAACAAGAAGTTAAGTAGAGGCAAAATCTTTAACTTTAAGGACATTCTGTCTCAAACATATTCCTCACCATTTTAAATCTTCTTTATAAAACTGTTGTGTCAAATAACAGCAGTCCAATTCTTAAATAAAAATAGCAGAGAATTGCAAATAAGAACAGAATAGACAGCTGCTTCCTCCAAATTAATATATTTCCTATTATATTCTGTCAGGGTAGTTAGAGCTTAAAGATATAAAAGGAGTGTCCAAAGTAGCATGTAAACAATAAATATCCTAAAATGAAACATACTTTATTAGCTATTTAGGGCTTTCTGTTTCTTCTGGCTAATAAAGTGAAATTCAAATATTACATTTGAAGCTGAATCATAAATCCATCAAAGAGCTTATTTCTCCCAAATCCCATCTTCAAAACATAAGGAAAATTGCCTAAAGGTAGAGAAAGTTGTTGCTTTTATCACACTGTGCATCTAAATTCCCAAGATGATTGATTTAACGAGGTTTGCACATTAGAAGCCTTTTGCATTGTTACCATAAGAGGAAATCACAAGAAAGATTAATGCCCTCCGCGTGGTGCCACTGTATTAAAATGTCTTTGAAATGTCTTCACTCCAGGAGCACTTCCTACCCATGCCAGGACTTAGCAGAGTTGGTCTCAGCGTAAAGGATTTATTAGTTATGGCCGATGAAGCCGTTGTGCTAGAATAAATACCTGCGATACGCTTACTTTCAAAAAGACGCAGAAACCAGGCAGTTTCCAAACAAAATCTGATTTCATGGCTCAGTACAAGGAGAGCATGTTTCTGAGATGCTTGCAAGTGGGGCCACCCACAGGTCTGCCATGGTATCTAGGATCTTGTCACAACACCGCAGTGTTACCAAGTTGAAGCAGAGCCCTGCACCCTCCTGTCACTCGGACAGCTTCTCACACTTCGATTCTCACCGGTGTTTTTTCTAAAGTGACAGAATGTTCTCTTGCCCTCACTTCCCTCTTCTTTACAGACACAGAGAAAAAAACATTTTAGACCACTCTTGCAATCTCTAGGATGGTGACATACACCTGAACCTGTCTCTTCTCACACCAGTCTGATTATATAAAAGAGGTGATTTCAAAGAATCTTTTTGTTGTTGTTGTTGTTTTGAGACCAGGTCTCACTCTGTTGCCCAGGCTGGAGTGCAGTAGTACAGTCACTGCAGCCTCAGTCTCCTTGGTTCAGACAATCCTTCCACCTCAGCCTCCTGAGTAACTGGGATTACAGGCATGCTGTGCACCATCACACCTGGCTTATTTTTTTATTTTTTTGTAGAAACGAGGTCTCGCTATGTTGCCCAGCTTGTCTGGAACTCCTGGGCCAAGCAATCCTCTCACCTCAACCTCCCAAAGTCCTGGGATTACAAGTATGAGCCACCATGTTTGGCCTCCCATTTCTTTAATACAGAAGTATTTCCCCCTTTCTCATTTTTGCTTAAATCAATAGTTGTTTTGTTATGACCATATAACTATCATGCATAGATTGTGAACCATATGTCATACTGTATTTCATTTCCTGATATAGCATGTTTTCTCTGAAATAAAAATTCTTTTTTTGTCTTTTTTACATAAATATCATTAATTCATCCCAATTCTCTGACAGAACTGAAATTCTAAAACTTTAGAAATCCCTTCTAGAGGCTTCTGTCTTCTGCTCTAATCCACACTGGTTACTCTTTAGGCCTTGAACTTGCCTAGGCAGCTCTTGAACTTCTGGGCTCAAAGGATCCTCCTGCCTTCACCTCCCAAAGTGCTGGGATTAGAGGCATGTGTTTCCATACCTAGCCTAGAGAATAATTTTTTAACAAAAGACTAAGCCTCATACACTCACATGCAAACAACAGCATTAACTGTATACCAATTATAATCCCCATATTGTGCCAAGTGCTGGAATATACCCATGAAACTATGTATGAAGCAAGAAAAATTATGTATTATTTCATTATCATGAAATAAAATAACAAAGTCCAGAGTACATAGCTCAGAGGGCAACAAAACAAGCTAAAATAAGAAAAATCATATGAAAAGCAACAGATTCCTCACCTATAAATTGAGGGCAATAAACTTCTCTCAAATTATCTTGAGAGGATGCAATAATAATATAAGTAAAAGTACCTGACCTGCATTATTAAAAAAAAAAAAAGGTGCTGGGGCAGATGTGGAGAAAAGGGACCACTTATACACTGTTGGTGGGAGTGTAAATTAGTACTACCTCCATAAAATCAGTATGGAGATTTTTCAAGGAACTGAAAGGAGATCTACCACTTGATTCAGCAATCCCACCCAAAGGAACAGAGGTCATTATATAAAAAGACACCTGCACCCGCATCTTCATTCCAGCACAATTCACAACTGCAAAGATATGCAATCAACCTAAATGCCCATGGGCCAATCAGTGGATAATGGAAATGTGGTATATATACACTATGGAATACTATTCAGCCATCAAATAATGAAATAATGTATTTTGCAGCAACCTAGATGGAATTGGAGAACATCATCCCAAATGAACTAACCCAGAAACAGAAAACCAAACACTGTATGCTCACACTTACAAGTGGAAGTTAAGGTAAGGATCTGCAAAGGCATAGAGAATGGCATCATGGACATTGAAGACTCAGAAGGAAGGAGAGGAGGAAGAACAAAAAAATCACCATCAGGTATAATGTGCATACGTGGGAATAGTGGGTACACTTAAAGCCTAGACTTCTTTGCCACTATTCAATGCAACCACATAACCGTTAATTATTTGTACCCCCTAAAGTTATTGAAATAAAGAAAAAAAAAGTTTAAAAAAGAAAGAAAGAAAAGCAACAGAACTGTGGTTGACAGGCACCAAAATGTCCATGGTGTGGAAAAGCAATTATTGGCACGAGTCAAACATTAAATTAGCAAGTATGGAGACAGAAACCTTTCTTCTGTCACTTCAACATTATGTCCTGGTATCATATATTTTGGTTTCCTTGCTTTTCCATGCTTCCTAGTGTAGAATGTTCTGTTTCTTCTCTGTTCATTCAAGTGATGCAGTCCTTAAGAACCCTATTAAAATCCCATGTTCCCGTGGCAACTCCAAACTCCATCAATCTCCCACTTCTCTAAACTCCTACAATTTTTCTAATAACCACCTCATACTTCAACATATATTGGCCCATGCAACTTGTGGTATTTTCCCTTAGTTAATTCTTTTTTTTTTTTTTTTTGAGTTGGAGTCTCACTCTGTCGCCCAGACTGGAGTGCAATGGCACACTCCTGGCCACCGCAACCTCAACCTGCTGGGCTCCGGTAATCCTTCCACCTCAGCCTTCCAAGTAGCCGGAACTACAGGCGCACACTACTATGCCTGGCTAATTTTTGATTTATTGTAGAGATAAGGTCTCGCCAAGTTGCCCAAGGAGGTCTCGAACCCACGGGCTCAGGCAATCCACTCGCCTCGGCCTTCCAAAGTGCTGGAATTACAGGCTGAACAACGAGCTCAGCCTCCCTTAGTTAATTCTATAAGCCTCGCTAGCATAGAAACTTCATGAGAGTAGAAAGTAAGTCTTCTAGGACTCTGCTTTCTCACATTATTTATTACAGGAGTAAGCACGTTATTATTTGCATTTAATAAATACTTGACAATTTGGTTTGATCTAGGATTGTCCATTACCAAAAGGCCTCATGAGGTTATAAAAAAAGTTGTGAAATGCAAAATGAAAGCATATATTTATTCATCACTTAAAAAAATAAAAACAGTTACCAGAATGTATACAAAACACAGACACTGATATATAAAATAATGAAGTGCTGAATGTTTAACTCAGTCTTTAGCTTAAAACAGTAAAGACTAGGATCATGAAAAAATCCACAATAGGAATTCTACAAACATATTAACTCATCTTCTCTTTGCCTTATTCCAAAATCTCTAGCACTGCTTCTAGGTATCTCCCTCCCTTATATTGGAAAAGTGACTCTTTACTGTCAAAAGGTCACAAGGGCATGGGACAAGTAGGAAGAAGCAAAGGACCTGCACACACAAGGCATTAAGGAGCTGTTTAGGGAGCAACTCTAAAGAGGATGGAGAGAAAAAGCTGCTGAGGCCGCTTCTGGTGAGAGATGCAGGAGTGAGAAAGGAGACCTGGATCCCACGTTTGCTCAGTTACCAACCAGCAGAAAGATTCGGGAAAGTTATTTAAACTCTTTGAATCACAGATTCCATGTCTGTGATCATGGTAAAACCTACCACACTGGATTGTGGGAAGGAGTGAGTTTTTAGCCCATTGCTGACATCCAGTAAATGGAGTCTATTTAATGGTGTCACTAGCAATAACAGACTTGGAAATTTTGTCTGATAATGACTTATAGGAAAAAAAGTTTCTATTCCTACTTGAAAATGTATTTCCTCTTAGAAATTAGTAGAAATTCAAGAACTGGACATTCTCAGAAGAGGTAACTCCATCACAGATGTAACCTGCATGCTAGGAGTGCAGACTGAAGCCAGGTGAGCCCAGCAGACACTGAACTCTCTCTATATCTCCTTTCTCTCCATTGAGTTCTTCACCCATCCTCCTAGCTAATCCTTCAAACATTCCTGGTTGCTTCCCACCCAACTCCTACCTTCACCCTTTCCTCTTAATATCATCCATCCACTCCCTTTCACCTATTCTATTACAAGTACATACTGTCCTGAGAACAAAGAAAACAAAAAATGCAAATAAGAAGAAAAGGGTTGTTTTTTTCCATGGGTAATAAGTCAAATCATATGAAATTGGAATCTTGTAGGGAAAATTGTATTTACACAGGATATACAGTATGTTTACAACATTATGTCTATCTAAAAATATTATAAATATCTTCTAATACCTTATTGTATTGGGCTTATAAGAAATGAAGTTAACTTCACTTTACTTACGTTGAAAAGCCATGTCCAAAGTGTATGGAACTTTAAAAAATGACACATAAAACATAAGTGTATGTATAGCAGTTAACACTCTTTGGTTGAAAGCAATAGAAGCAAACCCTAGCTAATTTAAGCATAAAAGGTAATTTATTGGAAGATATAGAATAGTGTATAGAATGTTTTAAAAATCTCAACAATCAGGTCTTGGGAAACACAGAAGTAGGACAACCATGGATCTCAAGTTTGGAATCTTTTAGAAGCTCCCAAACAACAATAAAACTCAATTTTTTATCTCGTGTTTTTTGTTTTTTGTTTTTTTCCAAGATTTGAAGCTCCAGTAGAGTCTTCGCTGGTCTACTTTAGGTCAAGGATTCACATAGGTTCTCCACGTTGTACAACTCTGGAGGTCAAGTTTCCATTGAGTCTTCGCTGGAAGTCCATGATATCCCTTGGAATTGTACAATATAGGACTGGTGTTAGGGTGTGTTGGCTGACTGCACCCACAGGGCAGGTGGAATTTTACTTTTCATCTCCTCAAAAAGTAAAGTTTTACTTCCCAAAGTTGAAGGCAGACACAAGAGAGGACCTTGTGTGTCTATATCCAGTGTTGGAGTGACAATAAAAGATATTCCTCTGTGTTGAGCAACATGACAAAAAAGATAAAACATCACACTTATGTTCTTAATATTTACACTTTGTTTCAGTTTCTGATCCTTGTGAGAGAACATACCCATAGCTGTTTATTATTCTTACAACTTTTGTCTAGCTAAAGTATTATAAGTATATGAGTCTTCAAAACACAAGGCTAGCCGGGCTCGGTGGCTCAGCCTGTAATCCCGTGCCTTTGGGAGGCTGAGGTGAGTGGATTGCCTGAGCCCGCGGGTTCGAGACCTGCCTGGGCAGCGAGACCTCATCTCTACAATAAATCAAAAAAATCAGCCAGGCGTGGTAGCACATGCCTGTAATTCCGGCTACTCGGAAGGCTGAGGCAGAAGGATCACCGGAGCCCTGCAGGTCGAGGCTGCGGTGGCCGGGAGTGGCCACTGCACTCCAGTCTGGGCGACTCCTACTCAAAAAAAAAAACACAAGGCTACTTATTGTATGTGTATATGAGGAGGAGGGGTTCTTCTTAGCCAGGAGATGAGTCAGATATGTGGTCTGGCAATTAAGCTGCAAACTCATACTAGAAAAGCTATTGCATACCTCATTGATGAATATCACTTGATTATCACTATGGTCACCTTTGAAATACTTCCCTTGGGAAGTTATGCACCAACACCAGTGCCTAGTCCACTAGTCATAGCTGTTTTGGAACTCTTTTTCTGGAATGGCCATCAAAGCTGTCGTTGTGATAATGTCAGAGTTTGAATAAGAGCAATGAACAAACATTAAATTTCTTTGTAAACGTGGCAAGAGTGAAGTGAAATCAGAGACATGTTAGTCAAGTTTATAAGGATAATGCCATGAAGAAAACGGCAGTGTACAAATGGATGAAACGTTTTTCTGAGGAAACAGAAAGCGTCACTGATGAAGAGAAGTTAGGACAACCAGTAACAAGTAGAACTGATGAAAACATTGCAAAAATTCATTGAATTGTGTGTCAAAATTGTCAGCTGACTGTGAGGAGCATAGCAGACCAAATAAACGTTGATAGAGAAACAGGAAAATATTAACTGAAAATCTTGGCATCAGAAAAGTGTGTGGAAAAAATGGTCCTGAAGACTCTCTTGCATCATGATAATGCACCACCAGCTCACACAGCACTGTCTGTGAGGAAGCTTTTAGTTAGTAAACAATTAACTGTATTGAAATAACCCTCCATACTCACCTGGCCTGGTCCCCAATGAATTTTTTCTTTACTCGAAGATAAAGGAAATATTGAAAGGAAGACATTTTGATGACATTCAAGACATCAAGGGTAATACAACAGCATCTCTGATGGCAATTCCAGAAAAAGAATTCCAAAATTGCTTTGATGGGTGTACTAGTCACTGTCATTGGTGCAGAGCTTCCCAAGGGAGTACTTTGAAGGTGATCGTAGTGACATTCATCAATGAGGTATGTAGCACTTTTTCTGGGACGAGTTCGCAAACTTAACTGTCAGGCTTCATACTCCTACAGAGAAAAATGAGCCTGTAACCCTAGCCAAGAAGGATGAGATATCTATTCCTCAATTACCATAGTTCTGCCAGGCAGATATAGAGGAAACACACACGGCAGACCTAAAACCAGAGCAGAAAAAGCACATTCTAAACACATGTTGTACCACCAGGTGAAGTCTCTTTCATGAAGCTTCCACACCTTAGGTAAGTTTCACCCTACTTGACCACTTGACAATGTCAAGAGCCTTGGCTTCCTGAACCACTTGCTCTGCCAGTCCTTACCCCACAATTTTTGGGTACTGTTAAAATAGCCTAAGAGGTTTAGGCTCAGGTTACAATCCTGGCTCCACCCTTTACTTAATAACTTTATGAACCCAGACAAGTAATTTATTCTTTGTGTGTCTCAGTTTCCTTATCTGAAAAAAAAAAAAAAAAAAAAAGGAATTATTATTCCTACCTCACAGGGTGATGCATGATTACATAAGTTAATTAATGTAGAGTGCTTAGAGTATAGTTGGATCATAAATACTCATAACAATTAGCTAAGTAGTATTCTCCCAACTGTTCTGGCAGATACCTTTACTAATTCTATAATTACTGTCACCCTTCACCCTTTTGGCTTGTATGTATATATATCAGTTTCTCTGCACTACAATCTTAGCTTTCCTCCAAACTATGTTGTTTATACTCATCTCTCAAAAAACCAACATAGAACACTCCTTTTGGGTCATACTTAAATATCCTCTTGCCCACACATTACCCCCCGTTCGTCTCCTAGTCTGATCTCTTATAACTTCAAATATATGAGCAAACCAATAAAGAATCTAACCCTAGATTTTCAAGACATAACTCCCATGTTGCATAGATAAGAAGATCACAGCAGTTGGGGGGTATTAAGTTAATAGTGAAACTACCAGTGCTTGGAGGCTAGAATATAGCTAATATGGGACAAAATTCTACATTCTGGAAATTTTACTCAGGTATGATTTTTTAAGATATCATTCTAGTGTTCTTCTTTGCTTAAACTTCACAAAGAAATTTCAAACCCTTAATAAGTTATCTTGGCTGCTACAGCTTGTCGGTACACAGTACTCAAATCAGTCCCAGAAAAGAGTCAGGCCAGGAGATCACAAAACAATGGCAAGCCATTGAAGCAAAAGCAAGTAATTGAGGTAAACATACCTTTAAAAGTTGAGATGGATTTGACTAAGATGTTGAAATAAATATTCAAATAATAAACTAAAGAATACTCAGAGTTCAGATAAAAAGTAAGGCTTATATGAGGGAATTCAGTTTACTCGGTAATAATTAAAAATCAAGAAGGTGACAATCACATCCAAATAGACAATATTTTGTTCTACCATGCATCTTGGTTGCCTACCAACTAAATTCATTCAAATATTAGTCCATCATGTTCTTCCCAAAAGATGACTTCCACTGCACCCCAAGAGTTAAGCTTGTTTACTTCAAGCCAATTATGGTAATTCCTTGCAAATGATTACTTTAGGAATGAACATATGATACAAAGCTCACTGATAAGAAGTGAGGAGGAACTGCTGTGGATAAATGAATGGGCAAAATTCATTATCTTTTAAAAGGTCAGGCAAAAAATAATAAAAGAAAGGAAGAATCAAACATGTATTCTCTTTCCAAATAAGTTATGAAGAAGAGGTCCTTATTAAAGAATTCCAACTAATAAATACAACCTAAATAGAATAATGACTCTAAGCGACAATCATCAGTAACTGCTAAAATATTATGCAAAAGTTGATATAAAAAATTGAAATTATGCATTCTATGAAGAAAAAGAAAAAGTTGATGTGAAACTTCATAGTGGATAGATCTTACTGACAGCTTTTGAAACCACAGATGAATCTTAATATACTAAAAGTAGAACAAGCAGGCATTCCCTGTCCTCTGATTTGAAGTTTTGGGATGTACATAGTATCACTTACGAAATATCCTTACAAAACAAAAGTGAATCTAAACTGACTCAAGTCTCTATATTTAAATCTCTAGTTTGGAAATATGAGGAGAGATGATCAAGTTAAATGCATCACAAGGAAGCAATCAGCCGAATCCAGAATGTGAGTTAGTTTACAGGACAAACTAGTTTCTTCAACAAAATAAAGAGAGAAGGACTGCTATGAATTAAAAAATGTTTAGAAAATCACAACAATCAAATGCGGTGAATGAATCTTATTTGGATGTTTGTTTTGTTTTCTTTTTCTTTAGATAGTTGAGAAAAAAATGAACACAGATTAGTGTGTAAATAAGTTTAAGGGGTTCTTATCATTATTATTACATATGATAACAGCATTGTGGTTAAGGAAATAAGTCCTTAGTTGCTAAAAATACATGCCGAAATATTTATAGATAAAACATACGATACGTGCTTTAAGAGAATTTTGTTTTAAAAATTGTAAAAAAGGAATAAATAAAACAGATTGGTAAAATGTGAGTAATTGTTGAAGCTGAGTGAAGGATGTGCTTCTGAATTTTTCAAACTTGAAAGATTGTAGACACATGGAAAAAAATCTAACATGAGAAATAATGTCCCCTCTTTCCATCTCCATCTTCTGAATATTAGTATGACCATGAGAGGACAACTTTTTATATGGCAGAGCAGAGAAAGGGAAAGAAATTCAGTCCTTAATGACATCATAGAGCTAGTGAATAAACCAGCCCTGAAATCATTTTATTATGATTGTACTGTCAGGTAACAAATCTTTTATTATATCATGTTATTTTAAAACGAGGTCCCTGTTCATTCAGCTACATTTATTCTAACTGATAAAAGTTTACATAAAATTATTTTATTGCTTGTTTTCCCTTTTTGTTTTTTTGAGTCAGAGTCTTACTCTGTCGCCCAGGCTGGAGTGCAGTAGCACTATCACGGATCGCCAAAACCTAGACCTCCTGAGCTCAGGCAATCCATATACCTCAGTCACCAGAGTAGCTGGGACTACAGGTATGTGCCACCATGTCCAGCTAATTTTTTGTAGAGATGAGGTCTCACTATGTTGCCTAGGTTGGTCTCTAACTTCTGAGTTCAAGCAATCCTCGAGTCTCAACCTCCCAAAGGGCTAAGTTTGCAGGCCTGAACCACCACACCTAGCCATTGCTATTTTTTAAATTATGAATTTTTAATTAAACAAGTGATGGCATGCTCATTGAAAACAAAAACAGACTGGGCATGGTGGTTCACGCCTGTAACTTCAGTACTTTGGGAGGCCAAGGTGCAGGGAATCACTTGAAGCCACAAGTTAGAGAACAACCCGGGCAACATAGTAAGACTCCATTTCTACAAAATATATATATAGTAAAAATGAGCCAGGTGTGGTGGCACACATATGTAGCCCCAGCTACTGTGGAGGCTGAGGTGAAAGAATTCCTTAATACCACGCATTTGAGACTGCAATGAGCTCTGATTGCACCACTGCACTCCAGCCTGGGTGACAGAGTGAGATCCCCGCTCAAAAAAGAAAGAAAGAAAAGAAACAATAAAGAAAAATATAGGGCACAGACTATTATTTTCCTGCGTGTCGCCTCCCTCTCCTTGTCAGGCAAACACCATTCACATATGCTGATTTAAGTGTTATGGAATATCTGCACCTATGTTTCCCTACATGGCATTGTCTGTAAGGACTGCGTTGGGAGTCTGTGTGCCTGTCTATCTACATGTATCCTCATGTGGGACCTCATCCTTTTGGGATAAGGAATTCACCTTTTCATTCACTTCTAATTATCTCCCCCAAGTGGCTAATGTAACACTAAAATTCCACCATGCACTCCATAAACTCTTATTTGTAGGTGATATTAATGTTGGTAAGAATAGCTGGACTCACAAGAATTATTTCAAACTGCTCACAAACTGAAAGCCAAGTCTGCAAATGTGATACGGTACCTTCCCCACCCCCACAGGAAAATAACAATAGATCACAACCAAAGACACCAGCAGGTGTGCAACATGCAAATGGCAAGCAGGAAGACCGAAGTGACTGACATTCTGAAGACATTTTCCAGCAAGATAAATTGTCAAAGCTGAGAACATTTGAACAGCAGGGCATAGCAAAGAGGCATTACATCTTCACATTTCAAGTCATTTGGCTGTGCGCGGCAGAGTTACTTATAAAACTTAGTCAAGAGAAATCTACATTAACCGTTGAGCCATCCATAGGACTGCATTTGGTAGGGAGAGAGGGCATATGTGCCCATCTGTTTCGGATCTAGCTACCTTCCCAACCTTCCCTCTCTTGTCATTTTTAGAATGTAAACATTTTGAATGTAGGGAGGAACTGGGTTCTGTGGTATGTTCTGAACAGCTTCCAGCACTTTGAGCACTTAGAACATTTTTAAGGAATAACAACATTTTGCATTGGACTGGAGGGAATAGAACTTCCCCTTCATTTGCTAAAATGAGAATATCTTTTATTCACCAAAAGCTGTTCTTTGGCTGACCAATTTAGCAAAAGAATAAAGAACTCCTCCTCTCATGCTTCGAGGAGACCTGTTCTTAAACAATGAAATGGTAATTCAAGGAGACATGTAGCAGCAGACAGCCAGTTTGTAAAAGTACTTTTCTGGACAAGAAAGATAGTTTCAAAATGGAGACACTCAATTGGGCCCAGCTAGATTCGGCTGTGGGAGGCCCACAGTCCCCAGCGCAGAGACAGAAGAAAAGTGGTGGGATTGGGGTAGCCATTTTGAAAAGAGGTAGAACACTTTTTGATTTCACATGCCTACATTTTAAAAAGGGGAAAGAGGCTGAAGTCCACTTCTTAGAACCTTTAAGAAGGAATAGTAGTCTGCTTCTTAAAAAGAAAAGAAATGCTTTTAAAGTTTTATTTGGAATGTATCCTATAGATAGCATTAAAGTGTGAAACAAATGTAAAAACAAAGTGAGTTGTGTACTTAATAGTGAAAAATTGGAAGCAATACAAACATTCATCAATAGCGGATCAGTTGAGTTATAAGCACATCAATACAGTGAAATATTACGTAACTAAAAAAGGATGAAAAATTTTTCTATATAATCATGAAAAAAATCTGAGCAATATATTGTTAAGTTTTTAAACACATACAGAAGCATATGTATACTATAAGGACAGTTTTATACTGAAGAAAAGATAAACATCTATATTTATAGCAAATATATACATAAGGAAACTCTTGAAGGCACATTTTGAAACTTCACAGTGGTCAAATACAGCCAAGTGTAGTGACATGTACCTGTAGTCCCAGCTATTCAGGAGGTTGAGGTGGAAAGATCACCTGAGTCCAGGAGATTGAGGCTGCGGTAAGCCACAATTGTCCCACTGTACTCCAACCTGGATGACAGAGTGAGACCCCAATTCAAAAATGAAAAAAAATTTTTTTAAACACAAACAAAAATATCACAGTGGCTACTTGAAACTGAGCAGGTACAAGATAAGAGCTGGAGGATTTTCATGATGCAGTTTTCCATAGCTTCTCATTTTGAATCATGTGGCTGTTAAAAAAAAATGTTTTTAAGGAAGTCTCTTTTAAGCCTTTATTAAAACTTAAGATCGATTAAACAGGCCAAATTTCATATTTTGGATGATTTTTTAAAATGTTTTTATCCATGTTCTGCAAAAGGAAGACCAGTCTTGGTGGACTCAAAAAAAAAAAAAAAAATAGAGCAGGCAAGGAGGTAAGTGTACAATACACTATTTTTCCCTAGACAGCTGATAACCTGAATATATAAATATTTGAAATGGTGAGTTGCTAATGTAAAATGAAAGATGTAACCTCAGGGGTAGAACTGAATGCACAAGGGAATGACTACAATTTAGAGGAAGAAAAATACATACAGTCAGACTAATGCTAAATCCCCAGTTGTGTCCGCCAAAACTGTAAACAAGAAGTCTAGGAGAGTGACAAACATTATAAGATCTTCAACAACGAATGATAGCTTATACGCTCCACTCCATTTACGTCAATAACAGTGATATTTATGGAATGTATGGACGGCCTTTCCCAAAGGCCCTATTACCATAGAGAATAAAAGTGTGGCACGAAGGGCAACTCTGCCCATTGCCCCTGGTTAAAATAAATTGTCGAGAATACAATCCAGTCCAAGAATGAATGCCCAAAGGCCTCTGCTCCAAGTTTTAACCTGATCCCTAAAACCTTTGGTTGTATCTTTATTTTCTGTTATTTCTCAATTGTTTTGAAAATAAGCACCCATAGTAGTTGGGGAAATAAGAGCTGTATTAGGTTCGCTGTCAAGACAATATGGGTTCTTCTCCCTCAATAACACAGAAAACAAAACAAACAATTCAAGTGCCATCATCACTTTTATTTTACCCCTCTGACTTAAAAAAATTTTAAGAAAGTGATTACCACTTTTTAATGTTGACCATATGAGAAATAAGCCAATATTAAAACTAAAAATGCGATGAACATATGTGATGAACAAGCTAACATTA
Organism: Carlito syrichta; assembly: GCF_000164805.1. Lineage (NCBI taxonomy): Eukaryota > Metazoa > Chordata > Mammalia > Primates > Tarsiidae > Carlito > Carlito syrichta. The sequence continues at coordinate 211,580 of NW_007242350.1, read as the reverse complement.
TTACACTTTCTATTCGATGTTAATTGTAAGTGTAAATCAATATAATGTAGACATTTTCTTATAGTAATAAAGAATTCCACAGTATGTTTCACATACAAATCTTTCATTTAAAGATAAAGTTACTTTTTCATTTATTTGGTGATTTTTTTTTTTAATTCTTTTGAGTCAGGATCTCACTCTGTCACCCAGACTGGAGTGCAATGGTACAATCGTGGCTCACTGCAGCCTCAGCCTCCCGGGATCAGGCAACCCTTCTGCTTTAGCCTCCCCAGTAGCTGGGAAAGTCCCTTTTTTGAATCAGGGAAAATACACTTAGAAAGATTGGAACCTGACCAGCCTGGGCAACTTGGCGAGACCTCATCTCTACAATAAATCAAAAAATTAGCTGAGCGTGCCTGTAGTTCTGGCTACTTGGAAGACTGAGGTGGAAGGATCGCCTGAGCCCAGCAGGTCTACGCTGGGATAGCTGTGAATGTGCTACTGCACTCCAGCCTGGGCAATGGAGTGAGATTTCAATTAAAAAATAAAAGAAAGAAAGAAAGATTAGAGCTTCTCCAAATAACCCACAGAAGCATAAACATGACTTAATAATCTCAGTGTCATTTCAACTAAGTGTCTTGGAGGTATCAGATACATGAAGAACTATGGCAAAAAACAAGCAGAAAACATGTCTCAACAAATGATTATTTTAAGACTATTTCTTTCTATACAAGATTTTTAATTTTGTTTCAAATTTAGGCTTTTTCCTAAAATCCAGACTGCAGTATATCATAGATGACATGATTTCATTTATCTAACTCATTAACTTTTATAGCCATGTGCTATCAGCAGTAACAAAGTTAAGATATTATAAAAGACCCTGTTTAATCATTTGTGTATGCCATAGAGTTCCTCCTACCAAGGAAAATCCAAATGCAAAAGTAAAAGTGCAATCACTCATCCTGTTATTTTGCCTGTCACTAAATATTGAGAGTAGAAGTAAAAACTAAAAAAAAAAGAAAGAAAGAAAGAAGAAGAAAAAAGCTCTAGGAAGCTTTTAGGAACAGAAGAAATTCCTTCTACAACAACACTTGACAGATTATCACTCAATCTGGATAATCAAGTGAGCAACCTTAGTGACAGGGATTCACAGTAAAACTCGTTCCTTGTTGAATAGTTGCAATTGTCGTTGGGAAAGTTTTCCCCATTTCACCAATTAACCCCCATGCCTTCTACCAAATATTTTGAAGTTAAAAAAAAAAATCAGACCCGCCCAGGCAACTTGGAGAGACCTCATCTCTACAATAAATCAAAAAAATTAGCCAGGCGTGATAGCACACACCTGTAGTTCCAGCTATTTGGAAGGTGGAGGCGGAAGGATGGCTGGAGCCCAGCAGGTCGAGGCTGCAGTGGCCGGGAGTGTGCCGCTGCACTCCAGTCTAGGCGACAGAGTGAGACTCCAACTCAAAAAAAAAAAAAAATCTACTTCCCTAATATGACAGACTTTCAAATACCCAAACACCATCGTCATGTACCCAGATCTTACTCCAAACCAAATAACTTTCAAGTGTTATTTGAACTTATACTTTCCAGACTCCATATGTTCCCAGTGTCTCTTTGATACTTTAACATGTTACTATCCCTCTCAGAGTGTCCAACAGTGGATAACACCATACGTCAACTAATGCCAACAAAAATTGTACTCCTTAACAGTCACCTCACATTTTTTAATCTCAAAATGAATTTAGGATTAGCCATAATGCTAAAGGTTTTTTAATATTATACTTTTTGACTTTCACATTACTTTAATAATCATAAGACTTTACATTAATATCTGAAAATTTTAACTGATTAGTTTTAGTCCCTCTTTCCAATGAGTTTTGATTCTCCACAAGTATTGACGCATACTCATTATAGCTCCAAGTTTATATTAATTGTAATTTTTATAACCTTAGGTCCTAATTCCAAGACAATTAAAATAATGCTTAATAGAGTGACTAAAGTGTTTTGAAACTTCACTAAAGAAAGTCTCAAAAATTGACTTTGATGCATTAGCTAACCAATTTTCTTTGCATTTAATTTCATAATCATATGCAATTCCAGTTAACTGTATCACCAGTTCCACCTTTTACCACCTGTTCAAAAAAGTACATGAAGAGGGAGTGTCAAATGATCAAATCCCTCTGTACCATGGAATAACGCTGACCCACCAATTCAGCAATTCATTAAAAAAATGGAAATGGTATTAGTTAGGAAGGACTTTTTGCTGGCGAATGCATGCTGCCACCCAGAGATTACATTCCATACTTCTATGCTATGTCCCAGTTTATTTCTTCACCCCCCCCAAAAAGAACAAATTACTTATTCACACACATGACCTTGATTTGGAGCTTAACTATTATGACGTATACTTTTTTAAAAATCTTAAACATTAATGAAATTACTAAGAGTAATCAAAGCAAGAAACAGAAAACTGGTAAAGTTACTCAGTCTCAGGGGAATCAGGGTGTCTTCCTAGAGAAACAAGTTTATCTCTGATGTAGTAAACCTTAAGATATTCTAGAGAAGACAGATTCTTTTAAACATGAGTCTTATTAACATTCTCCAAAGTCACGTGTGTATTTGTTTTTAAATGGCTTCTCTCTGTCAATATTTGCCAACTTTCTGGCAAATAGGAAGGGTCTAGCAGCAAAGTACTCTTCCTTAGTTATACTATTTATAGTGAACAAATAAATGAACAAATGAATAAGAAAAAATATAGGAGGAGAGAGAGGGAGGAGGGAGAACATTATCCATTTAAAAATTGGTCTTGGCCAGATGCAATGGCTCACACCTGTAATCCCAACACTTTGGGAGGCCAAGATGGGAAGATTGCTTGAGCCTAAGAGTTCAAGACCAGCTTAAGGCAATTTAGCAAAACCTCGTCTCTGCAAAAAAATTAGACAGGTGTGGTACTTCACACTTGTAGTCCCAGCTACTCAGGAGGCTGAGGCAGGAAGATGACCTGAGCCCAGGAGGTCAAGGCTGTGGTGAGCCATGATTGTGCCATTGCACTCCAGTCTGGGCAACAGAATGAGACTCTAACCCCCCCCAAAAAAAATTGGTCTGTACTCTCTCTATTAGGGTGTAAATGTTTTCCTTAAGTGGCTTACAGTGCACGTAAGCGAATTAACGCAGAATAGGAGCACAAGGCACTGGGAAGAGGTATGCCAAAGGCTTGAGACACCACCACCCACACAAGTTCTGAGACAGACTTAACTAACTTTTTCCAAAAATTTTTTTAATTTTCCAAAAAGACAAACAAAATCCTCGAAATCCAGTCTGTGGACTAACACAGAAATATAACAAGTCGGTTAAGAGACAGCTGTCCACTTGCAACATTTCGAAAGTCTTATTTAAAATTATGAGAAATTATGTAAATTATTTCTTTAATTCTTTTAAAAATATTCTCTAATGAAAAATGATTCTAACATAAAACACTTTTTTCCCCAAGGGGCCAAAATAAACTTAAGATTAATAGATTTCTAGATAAAAACAAATTGAGGCCGGGCACAGTGGCTCCAGCCTGCAATTCCAGCAATTTGGGAGACCAAGGCAAGAGGATTGCTTGAGCTCAGGGGTTCGAGACTAGCCTGGGCAACTTGGTAAGATTGCTTCTCTATAATAAATCTAAAATAATAATAATAATAATAAGCCGGGCATAGTAGTGCGAACCTGTAGTTCCAGCTACTTGGAAGGATGAGGCAGAAGGATCACCTGAGCCCAACAGGTCGAGGCTGCGGTGACCCTGAGCTTGCCACTGCACTCCAGCCTAGGTGACAGAGTGAGACTCCAACTCAAAAAAAAAAATTGAGTTGATATGACCATATAAGAAATCATCCAGTCAGGATCAATGATTCATACCTATAATCCCAGCACTTTGGGAGGCCAAGGCAGGAAAACTGCTTGAGCCCAGGAGTTCAAGACCAACCTGAGCAACATAGGGAGAACTCAACTCTATAAAAAATAATAAAAAATCAGCCAGGCGGGGTGGTGCATGACTGTACTCCCACAGACTCTGGAGGCTGAAGCAGAAGGATCGCCTGAACCCAGGAGGTTGAGGCTGCTGTGAGCTGCAATCATGCCACTGCACTCCAACCTGGGTGACAGAGTGAGACCCCAACTCAAAAATAAATAGATAAATAAATCATCCACTTTGGCACAAGTAGACTGTGTAGAGATTGACTGATCTAAAACGCTTACCATGACATTGTGTAGGTAAAGATGGACTTGGTTTAACAGAGCAGATCTTTCTGTTATTACAATTTCTACAATTTCAGGTTATAATACAATCCAAAAGTTTTTTTTAATATTCTAAATTTTTAAGAAGTAGTTTATTCTGTAAGATTTCTCATCAACGTACATCCTTTTCTTGAATCTTTTCCCGTGACATTAAGAAAGTCATTTGGTTTCCTTATAACTTGTGCTATTCTGCCAGCTACAAATTTTGAGGGTAATATTACTTCTACTTTCTTCCTTTTATGAAAGCTTGTGAGAATTTTTAAAATGTGACTTCTAAGTTTACTTTGATAAATATTTGACAAAGTTGGTAAAATGTTAACTGTGTAACAGTAACAGAGAAGAGAGTGTCATTGGCTTGGCTTACCCTTGCCTCTGCCATCATCTCAGTGTGATATTTTCTCTGTCCAAGGACAGTTAGGAGTTGGACAAATGTACGGATACCTTGAGCTACACTGGCTCTAAGACCTTTGGATCCTTAAAACTGGGAAATCTGCCACTTCAAAACTGCAACCAACTTGCCCTCCAAGATGTGAAAATCATATATCGCATCTTTCTTTATCCTTGAAAAAAATAGCAAAATGAGTTCCTTCACTATAAAAATATTAAGTGGAGGTGTTTGAGAAGTTATGGCTCCAAAGAGCTAAAATTCTCAATGAAATCATGTAAACGGCTAAGTCCATCTCTGCAGATTCTTTTCTTTTAGGAAGATTCCTTTTTCAATTCTGCCTTTTCATTGTGATGTACCTGCCAACTGTTGCTTTTGTGTGTGTGTGGATGAGGATGTGTGATAAGTCTAATTCTTATTGCTCACAGAATAGCAGGCGCTAAGACTCAGAACTACAGAAAAGATACCTGATATTATCCTGGTTTCAAGGATATAAAAGCGGACTGGGGTCAGACTCTCTGGGAATGGAGGCATTACATCTTTATCTTTAGAAAGCTCCATGCCTGTGTTTGCAACACAGCCAGGTTTTAAAGGCCTTTTATTATAGTGTGTTATAGGAAACTCCCTCATGGCATAATTGAAGCTTAAATAACCAGATTTTGAAAGGAATTTTATGTTGGACCATTATGTTCTGATGTGATTGTTTGGGGCAAAGATCCAAACAGGAATCCTTAGGAAATGTTCTCAGATCCTTGGGAAATGTTCTAAGATCCTCAGGAAATGTTCTAAGACCAGAGTTTTTCTAGAAAGAAGAGGAAATGGGAGGGTACAGGGATGAGGGATGAGGTCACATGTGTGAGACTGGGATGTCAAAAATTTCTCTGCTCACTTCCAGAGCACAGGATCTTGGAGCACTGAGACATACTAGAAAATGCTCCTGGCTGTGGGATAAGCTGAACTACATTCTGGAAGCAGACCAGGAGCTGGTCTGTTGAGCACATGGGATAGACAGTGCCAGGGGAATATGGATGGAACACTGACAGCTTCACCTACACTCAGGAAGTAGATTCAATGTACACAGACCAGCTGGGCACAGTGGCTCATGCCTATAATTCCAGCATTTTGGAAGGCCAAGGAGGGAGGATCACTTGAGGTCAAGAGTTTGAGACCAGCCAGGGGAACAGAGTGAGACCACATCTCTTTAAAAAAAAATTTAATAGCCGAGCGTGATAGCATACTCCTGTAGTTCCGGGCTACATGGAAGGCTAAAACGGAAGGATTGCCAGGGCCCAACAGGTCGAAGCTGGGGTGGCCATGAGTGTTCCACTGCACTCCAGCCTGGGCGACAGAGTGAGACTCCAATTCAAAAAAAAGAAAAATTTTTAAAAACTTAGTGCTCCTGTTGTCCCAGCTACTCCAGATGCTGAGACAGGAAGATGGCTTGAACCAAGGAGATGGAGTTTACAGTGAACTGTGATTGTGCCACTGAACTGCAGCCTGCGAGACAAAGCAAGACCCTGTCTATCAAAAAAATTAAATGTGCATAGAGTGTGCACAAAATTGCTGAGTTACCCCTTCCATTTCTCATTTTTTTGTGTCAGGGTTTGCTAAATTTGGCTCTGAACTGCAGTGCAGAGAAAATTCCACTAAAAGTACTGTAAGATCCACCTGCTAAAAACATAATTTGCCCCCAGTACTAGCAAATGGAAGAGAAGGGGTTTCTCTGGCACTTCTTGGCATTCAATGCCTTCTCCATTAGTGGCTCAAGGTGTAACCTAAATGCCTGCATGTGCTTCAGGCCCTGGTGGCGGCAAAGATATTGAAACAACAATGGTTGCTACCAATTTCCAATTCACTTGGATAATGGAGATGCCTCTGTGGGTCTCCCTGTGTTCAGTGACAAGGCCACATGTCACAAATGGAAGGATGCACCATCATCATATCTGTATGTGGGCACTGGAGACCACACACTGCAACAAAACATGTGCAGAACTCACAATATAATGGCAAATCTCATGACCACACGTGGTAACACATGGACTTTCCCACAGCTACAAAAAGATTCTAACAGTTTGTACAGATATATCCATAAGATTCTATTGCTGGGTAAGAATGAAGTACTGCCTGTTATTTTGTGAGATATTACAGATTCCTCCCGAAAAGTTGTACCATTTTACACTCCCTCAGCTGTGTAAAAATATTTCTCACAGACTTACCAACATGATGTATTGCCAAACTTTGGGGTTTTTGAAAACCTGGTCGATGAAAAGTGGGACCTTGGTGGGGTGTTAGCTTCCCTTTTACTGGCTATGAGTGAGGTTGAGCGTCTTTTCATGTCTAAGGAGCACATGTCTATCTTTGTCTGTCCATGCCCTTTGCTCATTTTTCTATTGGGTTGCTGGTCTTTTTCTTCTCAGTTTCTAAGATTTGCAAGCTCTCTGGTTTAAGAAAGGTTCTCCAGAGAAACAATATATATAGGATATATATACACATATATTGTGTGTGTATGTGTGTGTGTGTGTGTGTGTGTGTGTGTGTGTGTGTGTGTGTGTGTATTGGAGATATACATATTACAAGGAAAGACCCACAAAACCCGGAACTTGTTTATTAGAAATTGTGTATTTATTCTTACATATTTAAACTTCAGCCACCTTCAAAGTATTCACCGTTTGATGCAATACACCTATCAAGACGTTTTTTTCCACTCATCAAAACAGTTTTTGAACTTGTCAATTTTGATGCCTTTTAGTGCTTCGGCCATTTTTGTTTCATCTCTTCCACTCAGTAAAATATTTCCCTTTGAGGACTTTTTTCATCTGAGGAAACAAAAAAGTCACTAGGGGAAAGATCGGGTGAATAAGGAAGGTGGAGCAGTGTGGGCAGGTGTGCTCATAAATCACCCATCAAGAAATAGGCAAATGCATTGAAAGAATCTCAAAAAAAAAAAAAAAAAAAGGCATTCACTGAAGCAAAATGCTTCTGGTTTACAGAATTATCTCTTGGCGGGCCGGCCCCTTGTAGTACAGGCTTCCTGCCTATTTAAGTGCTCTAGGAGCCCATTGGCATCAGTGTACCAGCTAGCGTTATTGTGAGAGGCTGAGTTTACCTTCAGTGAATTTTTTTAACATTCTTCCAAACATTCACTCATTTCAGGATGGGGTGATTTACACATACAACCTGCCCATATCACACTAAGTGTTCAGCAGTTTTTGACTAAAAAAGGTATGATCCCCATGCCCCACCCTCTCTATTCATAGATCTCCCCTACCCCAGCAATTTTTTTTGTTGTTGTTTCCCCAGATGAAACAAGTTCTCAAAGGGAAATATTTTGCTGATATGGAAAAGGTGAAACAAAAACGGCAGAAGCACTAAAGGCATCAAAATTCACAACCTCAAAAACTGCCTTGAGCACTGGAAAAAACATCTCGATAGGTGTATTGCATCAAAGAGTACTTTGAGGGTGGTTGAAGTATAAACATGTAAAAATAAATACACAGTTTTTTATAAATAAATTCTGGTTTGGGGGAGTTCCTTCATATATATATTCCTAATACATTCCTATATATGTCTTCTACATATAACTCCTATATATATCTCATATATATATATCCTATGACATATATATAAGCTAGATAGATAAAGATATTGACATATAAAATTATTGTGAGAATTGACTCATGAGAATATGGAAGCCAAGAAGTCCCAGAATCTACTGTCTGCAGGCTGGAAAACCAGAGGTATAATTCAATCCAAGCCTAAAGGCCTAAGAACCAGGAAAACTGATAGTTCCAGTCCAAGAATGAGGGCCTGAGAACTGGGAAAGCCACTGGCATCAATCCTGGAGTCTGAAGGCTGGAGAACCAGAAGCTCTGATGTCCCAGGGTAGAAGATGGATGTCCCAGCTAAAGAAGAGAGAGAGAGAATTCACCCACCTACTGTCTTTTTGTTCCATTTGGGCCCTCAGTGGGCTGGATAATGCTCGCCCACATTGATGAAGGCAATCTTCTTTCTTGTTCAGTCTACAAATTCAAATGCTAATCTCTTCTGGAAACACCATCCCAGACAAACTTATAATGTTATACCAGCCATCTGGGCATCCCTTAGCCCAGTCTAATTGAGGCATAAAATTAACCATCACACTGTCCCTAAATTGGCTTATGAATTCAATGCAATCTAAATTAAAATGGCAACATGGTTTTGGGGTTTTTTCCTAAAATGTGACAAAAAGAGCTGAGTTTTCTGGACACTTCTTGCTTGTTTATTTTTCTTTATTAACAAGAAACAACTTTGGTTCACTTTAAATATATGTAACAAATTTTATAAGATTTGCATATTTCTAAAGTTTTACCTAGGTACTGTATTTTACCTTTCTTTCTTATCTTTGTGAACAGGGTCTTGTCTTCAATTGTATCTTTTTTTTTTTTTTTTTTTTTTTTTGAATTGGAGTCTCACTCTGTCGCCCAGACTGGAGTGCAGTGGCTGCTCCCAGCCACCGCAGCCTCGACCTGCTGGGCTCCGGCTATCCTTCCGCCTCAGCCTTCCAAGTAGCTGGAACTACAGGTGCGCACTACCACGCCCGGCTAATTTTTTAATTTATTGTAGAGATGAGGTCTTGCCAAGTTGCCACGGGCTCAGGCAATCCACTCACCTCGGCCTCCCAAAGTGTGGGATTACAGTCTGAGCCACTGAGCCTGGCTTCAATTATATCTTTTACCTAATTGACCTCTGTGGCCTAAAAATATTGTTGCTAGGAAGTATAATGCAACTTGGATTTTTTTTCCTCCTAAGTGACTTAGATTTGTTGCCTAGTTATTCAGAAGATTTTTTTTTTTTTTACTCTTTAATGTCCAAAATTCTGACTAGTTTAATTTTTTGTTTCTTAATATCGCCTCTGGGTTAATTTTCTTAGCTCTATAATATGCCTTTCAATACAAGACTTGAGTCCTAGGTAATTTTAGAGAAGTTCCCTTGAATTATAGTTTTAAACATTTGTAAAAATTATAATGTTACTTTATTTTGTTGTGGGTTTTTTTTTTTTTGCACAATATAGTATTGTGAGATTTTGTTTTTCTTCATCAAGAACTTTAATTATGTTTTTGTGGATTGCTTTTGTCTTCTTTGTTTTTCTCTCTAGTCTCTTTCTTATTTTTATGTTTTACTTTTTTCTCATTTTCTTTCCTATATCCTTATTGTGTTTTTACATTGAGTGTCTCTTGTGTTTTTTGTAATTCAATCTTCATTTCTAAAATCATTTTATCTTTTGCTTTAATTTCTTTCCTGAATTCTGTAAATTTCCATTTTATCTTCCCATTATCTGGCCATCTTTTCTCTGAGTTGCTTGACTTCTATTTCATGATTTTTTAAAAATAGCTGTGGCTGCTATATATAGGTAGCTTTTCTTTATAATATAAAGACACTGTTTGCCATTTCCTATGATTGTGTTTAGTGTTTTCCTGGAGAGTTTTCTTCCAGTGCTGAGCTCTGACTTTTCTGTGTCTTTTTAATGACATCTTTGTTTGGACGCAGAATTCTTACTTTTTGGTTCATAGTTGAATGGATTCATTTCTCTGGCTCACCTATTATCAGGAGAAACTAGTAGATGGGAAAAGAGAGGTAAGGGTTGTATCAGTCTACCAGTGCTGCTATAACAGAATACTTGAAACTGGGTCATTTATTTAAAAAACAAAAACAAAAAAAAAAACCACAGAAATTTATTTCTCACAGTTTTGGAAGCTTGGAAGTTCAAGATCAAAGTATGAGCAGGCTTGTTGTCTGGTGAGGGTTGTTCTCTTTCCATTATGGTGCCTTGAACCCTGCATTCTCTGGAGAGAAGAAACACTGTGTCCTCACATGGCAGAAAATAAGGGCAGAAAGGGGCAAACTCTCTCCATCAAGCCCTTTTATAAAGGCACCTAATTTTATTCATGAGGGCAGAACTCTCCTGACTTATCACCTCCCAAAGTCCACACTTCCCAATATTGTCACATTGGGGATTAATTTCAACATATATTTTGGAGGGGACAAAGACATTCAAACCCTAATAGGTTGCTTTTTCACTTCTTAACTCAAGGGATCTGCCTTGTTTCTATGTCTGAGCTGTTTTTACTCAAACCCTTCTGACACCAAATGTATGTGTTTTTTCCTCATGCCATCCAATTCTACAACTCTCCAGTCACCAACTGTGTGTCCTACAATTCAGTGCAATCTTGACACTAACCACTCAGAGTTAGCGCAGACTCCACAGGCTAAGGGCTCAGTCCCGTTAGACTGCACCCATTTCAGATGCCAGTCACAAGTCCCAGGCTGCCACCCATACATCTGACCAAACAATTATGAATTCAGAGTACACAAGACAGTTTCCTTGGTTTTAATAATTTGCTATCATGGCTCACAGAACTCAGAAAAATACTTTTCTTCCATTTATAACAGGAACAGCCAAATGGAAGGGAAGTATAGGACAAGGCATGTATGGGATACAAAGCATCTAAAGCTTCTGTGCCCTCTCCGGGTAATCTACCATCCCAGCCCAATGTGTTCACCAACTCAATGGCTCTCCAAACGTCGTTCGGTGGGTTTTAGGATGACTTCATCATGTAGCCATGATTGGTCAAATCGTTGGCCACTGCTGACTAGCTCTGCCTCCAGTTCCTCTCCCCACCCAAAAGGCTAGAGTTTGGGACTGAAAGTTCCAATTCTTCAATCATGTTTTGGTGTTTCTGGTGAATAGCCCGATCCTGAACCTATCTAGGAGCCCCTAGTCACCAGTCATCTTATTAATATTCAAAAGACACTCTTACCACCCTGTTGATTTTAAGGGTTTTTAGGAGCTGTGTGCCTGAAAAAGACCAAATATGTATTTACTTTTGTTCCCATTGTTTCACACTGTAACAAGTATTTTCTTTACTATTTCCCACTGCTACCCTGTTTTTTTTTTCTTTCTTTCTTTCTTTCTTCTTTTTCTTTTTTTCTTTTTTTCTCTTTTTCCTTTTTTTTTTTTTTTTTTTTTTTTTGGTGGTGCCTTATTTTGGGAAAAAACAAAAACAATTTAGTTGGGATCACAGGTAAGAAGGAGTTACCCCAGGCAGTAAACTCCCCCTACTCTGTTTTCTTTGCCTTTCTACAACTGTTCTCACTGCTCCTGCAAGGGCCAATGCTCTGCCCTACTTGTTCTCAGCTGTACCCACAGCAGTTCTCAGACAGGTAGGACCCCTTCTTGCAAGGGGGCAATATCTGCTGATATTGTTTGTGTTCTGCTTCTGCTAGAAAATCTCACTTCCAGTTCTTCCCCACAACACCTCCCACCCATCCCACAACACTAGTTGGCATCCTATGCTATTCTTCCAGGTTTAAATGTTGTTCCCTCAACTTAAATTTCATTTAGTTTATGAATTTTTCTTGGTCTCCTAGTTTTATTGAAGGCTATGGAGAGTCGTGTTTTTTGTAATTGCCTTTGTTGTTTCTGCTGTAACCAAGAATTCCTCCAGCACTAATTTCAAGTTATTGTCTCTGGGTGTTTATTTGTTTGTTTTCCTTTTATTATCCAGAAACCTTCAATAGAGTTTGATAAAACTAACAGCCATACCTCTGGCAGGTTGGAGCAAACTAAAGGAAGCATCTGTGCCCTTGGATGGGATGAAACAGAAAGTATGGAAGGGCCTTAAGCAGGCTGAAGGAGGTCAACCGTGTTGATGAAAAAAATGCCAAACTCTTTAATATTTTAAGATGGTTTATTCTTAGCCAGGCTTGAAGGACCTAGACTCAGGAACACCCATCCTCAGAGGGTCCTGAGAACATGTGCCCACTGAAGTTGAATGGTAGCTTGGTTATATACATTTTAGGAAGCCAAAAGTTACAAGAAACTATAAATCAATACATGTGATATTTTCATTGGTATGGCCCAGGAAGGAGGGACATTTCCAAGCAGTGGCTTGCAAGTAATAAGTGGATTTTTGACTGCTAATTTGTAGTTCTTGTCTGTCTAAGGAATTTTGGAAAGTAGATGAGATACTACATTAAGATAAAAGGGCATAAAATTTCAGGTGTGTTGATATGTAGATAAAGTCCTACATGTGGTAGACTTCAGACATAGATAGGTATCTTGCAAGATTCCCAGCTTCTGGTAGTCCCCAGGAGGTTGCTTTGCAGGGTCATAAAATAATTTTGATTTCTTATTATTGGTGAGAGGATGAACCCATATCAATGAGTTGAAGAGTAGGTATAAATTAGGAACCAAGCTCAGAACCATCTGGCAGTGGCTGCTCCGTCACCTGCAACAAGTGCATCCAGGAGAACCGCCTCACCTTACATTATCACGCAGCACTGTGACAGTTATTTTACGTATCAATTTGACTGGGCCACAGAGCACCCAGATTAAACATTATTTCTGGGGCTCTGTAAGAGTGTTTTCCAGATGAGATTAGCATTTGAATTAGTCGACTCAGTAAAGTATCTTGCCCTCCCTAGTGTGAGTGGGCATTATGCAATCTGTTGAGGGCCACAATAGAACAGAAGGAGTGGAGGAGGGAAAAACTCACTCCTTTTATCTGCCTCAGTGTGTGAGCTGGTACATCTCACTTCATCTCCTGCCTTGGGACTGGGATTTACATCATGGGCTCCCTTGGTTCTCAAGCCTTCAGACTCAAACTGAATAATGCCACAAGCATCCCTGGTCTTCAGCTTGCAGATGGCAGATGAGGAGATCATGAGGTTTCTCCATCTCCTTAATTGCATAAGCCAATTACTATATATATGTATTGGCTCACATAAATTTTATGCAAATATATATCCTATTGGTCTATTTCTCTGGAGATCCCTGACTCATACAGAACTCAGTGATGTTCAAAGCATCTCCACTCCTGTTTTGTGTTTACACAGATCTGGTAGGGTAAATGAGCCTTTGGCATTCTCATTTCACAGAATAGGAGATGCAGGCTCCAGGAGGTAAGTGATCACTCAGAACCTCGTGGAAACTTCAATGGTGAGAAAGGGTGAGGACCCAGGACTTCTGCTACCAGATCTAGTATTTTCCTCACAGCTCCTCACCAGCCTGGACATGTGAGAGACAACACAAGGGTTTGCAAATAATAAAACAAGGGAACAACTTCACCTGGCTTTCCAGGTTAGCTCTAAAATTAGTAAAAATCATGCGCCCAAGGATGCCATGCTAAGTATATGGAAGCCCTTGACTTCTGATTTCTTATCCAGTAGAGATATTATAATTCATTTGATTTCTGTATATTTGCCCTTTGAAGTCATCCATCTCTTCATCCTGCTAATAACTGAATATAAAGAGGAAACGTGTTATGTTTAATTAAACATATGACTGCATTTTCATGGAGGCAAACAAGAAATTTGCATGGTTTAAAGACTAAATTTCCACTTATGAGTATATTCCAACAGATTAAAATCAGTTGGCCTAAACCCATGCAAATGATCTGTCAACGTGCTATCAAAAGAGTAATACTACATTCTATTAGTAGTCTATTTTCACAAAAGCTTATTGTAAAAATAAATTAAATAACTTTGATTTTAAAATATAAGTGAAAATATTGTTTAAATTTTTTGAGAAACTCATCATTCATTGGGAAACACTGCATTTATTTTGAGAATCAAATTCAGTTTGATCAAGACTTTGTGATTTCAATAATCCACTTCAGGAAATAATATCCCCAACATAGTTCCATCATATATGTATGATTAATACTTTCTTAAGTTCTGATACTAGTCCATCTTGTGTTGTTATGAAGAAATACCTGAGATTGGGTAATTTGTAAAGAGAAGAGATCTATTGGCTAACGTTCTGCATGATGCCGGGCTTCTGGCAAGGTCTCAAAAAGCTGATGATCATGGCAGAAGGCAGCAGGTGTGTCACATGGCAAGAGCAGAAGCAAGAGAGAGAGAAGGAGGTTCCCAGCTCTTTTTTTTTTTTTTTTTTTT
>NW_007242350.1:125127-196979 GCF_000164805.1 Carlito syrichta | reverse complement strand
CTCCGGCGATCCTTCCGCCTCAGCCTTCCGAGTAACCGGAATTACAAGCATGTGCTACCACGCCTGGCTGATTTTTTGATTTATTGTAGAGATGAGGTCTCGCTGCCCAGGGTCTCGAACCCTCGGTCTCAGACAATTCACTCACCTCAGCCTCCCAAAGGTGCAGGATTACAGGCTGAGCCACCAAGCCCGGCAAATTTTAAATTTTTAAAAAAATCTTTGCCATCATGTAGATTACACTGAGGGAGTAGGCAAAGGAATAGATTTTAAAAAAAGATAAGTAGGTAAAGTGGAAAGTATTTTAAATGGTGGTAAATTCTAGGAGGAAAAGGAAAGAAAAGAATTTAGGTTAGAAAGAGCTGTCATTTAGATATCAAGGTGACCTCGGCACCATGATTTGCCCAGAAAAGTGTCATGTCCTAGAAATCCTCAGTCCCAAACCAGACAGGATCCTTGGTCACTCTAAATCTAGATTGAGAGGTCAGAGGAAGCATACTGTGAAGACACTCTTTAAGTAAAAAGAACATTCCTTGAAGAGGAAACAGCACATGCCAAGACCCTGTTACCTGTGCAAGAGCAAGGACTATTGTGGGTGGAACTGTTATGAGCAAGATGTAGAGAATAGAGGGGATGAGGGACGCATAAGCCGGCAAGTTGCATCAGGGAGATGCCCGATGTCCTCGACAGGCAGAAGGGACGCCGTCTGTTCTGCTACCCCTTGCTGGGGAGAAATCTGCTCAGGACTCAAGTGGTTCCCAGTTCTGACTGCTGGTCCTTCTGGAGAAGCCAAGGAGAAGAGTCATTGAGGAAGAAGAGGGAAAAAATGAGCCCAGCTCCAAGGAAAGGCTCTCTCCCGGATTCAAATCCGCCTCCTTTTGGGGCGTTTTAGGTTGAATCCTGGGGAGTGCCTGTATACATATCCCTTCTCTCCACTTTTTCTTCTCTGATCCTGCTCAACCAGTCTCCTTCTGTTTGTTGACAACTCAGGGTTTTAAAGTTAGTACTACCACCAGGCATTCCTGCTAATGGAAGAAGTCCAAATTCTATTTGGCCACGAATACAATTACACCCACAGAAGTGTATTTTTGCTCCCAGCTTCAGTCTTCTTTTTGCCAGGTAGATAATTTATACAGAGCTAGAAAAAGATTGTTTGGGGGCAAATGACACAATGCACTTACCACAGATAGACACAGCCTCCTATAAGAAACCAAGACAATGAGTCGTTGACTTAACTTTTCAACTCCCATCTCAGCATCCTTTTTCATTTAAATGGAGTTGATATTTCTTTACCACCTAGTAGCACAAGAAGGGTGTCATGAGGACACTTTTAAAACGTTTTCAACTACCCAGATGAAAGGTACTTTATGAGGATTATCCAACGTTGTCACTGAATCTTCGTCTCACTTGTCCTATTTATGTGTCTTCCTTTTTTATTTTCCACAAACATAATCATGCAGTATACCCATTGTCTGCATACTTGGCAAATTTGCTAACTAGGTTCTGACTGCTGGTACTTCTGGAGCAGCCCCCTTCAGGTGTTTCATCCATATTTATTGATACTCATCAAATAAGCCGGTGATCATGATATAACCTGTTTGCTTTTCTTTATTTTCTGCTGCTCTAGTTGCAGACAAATTAAACTGTCTCTCAGATGCTATCAGCAACTGTCAAAAAGCATACCTTACTCAAAGATCTATTTTGTATTTAGAAAGCACAAAATTACATAACACAGTCACTCCAGCAGCACACTCAATAGCTATCTGTAGCTGTTTATTGAGGGCCAACTATGTGCGAATCACCAAATTCTTGAGATTGTATCGGGGCATTCTAGGAATGGGTAACCGCCATGTGACATACATGATTTCAAAGACTCTCAGCAATGCCTTTCCTCTTAATGTGCTTTCCTAAACAGAGTCTCTCTAAATAATATGAGAAAGTCCATGAATGGGGCTCCTTGAGTAGAGGTTTCACAGATAACTTGAGGCCTAAACACCTGAAGAGAAGAGCGAGATTAGGTTGGGGAGAAGGTAAGAACATGAAAGCGAAAGTGTTAGAAATGTATTTGAGGGAGATTTCACAGACTATCACTGATATGTGAGATCTCTGCCTGATGAAAAAGGAAAAACAAAAACGCAAATATCGTATTTCAAAATATTTCTTAAAATATATACTTATTTCTTGAATTGGGGTCTTGCTCTGTCACCCAGGCTGGAGTGCAGTGACACAATCATGACTCACCACAGCCTCAACTTCCTGGACTCAAGCGATCCTTCTGCCTTAACCTCTCAAGTAACTGGGACTATACCACCATGCCCAGCCTTTTTTTTTTTTTGCAGCAACAAGTTTTCACTATGCTGCCCATGCTGGTCTCGAAATTCTGGGTTCACGGGATCCCACCTTGGCCTCCCAAAGTGCTGGAATTATAGGCATAAGCCACTGTACCTGTTCAACCAGTCATTTTAACAGTAAGCGTTTTCAAGAAATATACTGTATAGAACATTCTTCCTTCCAAGTTCTACTTTTTCTACCATTTAGCTCTTTGGTTGTTAGATAAGAGAAATTTTACAAAAGAAATGGTCAGTTGGCTTCCTTATAGGGTAACCATCCAACCAGTTTCCTAGAAGATTGCCTCGGACTTCCAGAGTGCTGGGATTACAGACGTGGCTACCATGTCTGGCCAAAATATTTTTTAAATTTCTACGAATTCACACTTGCTACCTTGCAAGAGCTCATAATCCAGTAAAAGTATATTACTTAGAAAGTAATCACTTTGCATGTTTAACATAGCAGGGTTTTTGCTGTTGTTATTTGACTCTTTTGCTTTCTTTGAATTTTTTATTATCTTTCTTTTAAATAAAAAAAGAGGAAAGAGTAAAATATTTTACTAGAAAGTGCACACACACACACACACACACACACACACACACACACACCAGAAAAGTTTGAATTCCTAAACCTGATTGTTTCACCTAAGACTCATCTGGCCAGGCGCGGTGGCTCAACCTGTAATCCCAGCACTTTGGGAGGCCAAGGCAAGAGTATTACCTGAGCCCAGGGGTTCAAGACTAGCCTGGGCAACTTGGTGAGACCTCGTTTCTACAATAAATCAAAGAATAAGCTGGGTGTGGTAGTGCGCACCTGTAGTTCCAGCTAGTTTGAAGGATCATCTGTGCCCAGCAGGTCAAGGCTGTGGTAGCCACCAAACATGCCACTGCACTCCAGTCTGGGTGACAGAGTGAGACTCTGACTCAAAAAAAAATTCATCTAATCTGTATACATTTTTATTCCCTAATCTGTAAAATGGTTATAGTATTGCGAGCCTTCCCTCAATCACAGGGTTACTCCATCATAGGAATTAATGTATACAAAAATACTCTGAAAGCTACATTACCATGCAAATAGTAGGTGAAAATAAGTATTTTCTAGTATTTAAAGTATTAATTTTATTCTCCCTTCTATCAAAGGTTGCCCCAAAGAAACTTACAAAAAGAAGCCTTTTGCATTTGCTTATGCAGTTGCACTCTGCCACTTCCATCAGGGAATATGTTTATCTCTGTCCAGCCTCTGGCAAGCACATCACTCCACCCCATGTAGCCAGAGGGAAAGAATCGTCCTGAATAAAAAATAAGGGTCAATCATGCAATTGACATTCACTTCTTCTGGTTCAGTCATCTATCTGTCATGATGAGAAGTCACAAAACTATACTTGCCCAGGAACTACAAGAAGAAAATACAGGGGGCGGGGGGAGAAAAGAGTAACCTGAGCAACCATCACATATTTTCCCTTTGAGGGAATATTCCTCTGTCTGTGTTTCAAGAAGGTATTTTTGTTAAGGATTTTTTTTGTAGATTTCCCAATATGTAACCTTTTAATGATGTAACCTGCAACTCTATAAATTATATAGCATGTGTCAGAATCAAATGCTCTTAAAATATTATCAAAAGTTGCTAAATATATTTTGCACATTCCTTCCTAACTCCATGTTATATGGTAATTGATACACAGCCCACAAAACATCTAAAAATACTTTCACAGCAAAATAAATGCCTGCAATTTCTTTCTACTCTATGGGAAATGTGGACCACAGAAACCAATGTAGAAATTCATAAGTATAATTCAGGAAGTGAAGGGAAGAGAAGATAAAACAGTGGTCTCCACAATTCAGCATTTACTTCATCTCTCCCTCATTACTAATCCACACAAAGTTCAAAAAGCTGGAATCCACCAGAATCATGCTCCTTTTCCCCAATTATATGGTAGTCTTTTTTTCTGAGTTAAAAAAATTGCTTTCCATTTGAGATTAGCAAATATGAAGAAGTGGCTAACAACCCATCCCACATCTGTTTTCCCTTCCTTCTTCTCAGCATAGCCATGATTGTCCTTGGGTGTCTAGGCCTTCTCCCCATGGCTCTGGGAAGCATATCCCAACTCCTTGTCCTCTCCAAGTACACCTCTCCCTTGAGCAAACAGAACATTGTGTAATGCTCAAAACGACTTTTAGTCCAGGGTAGGACACAAACAAAGTCATACCACTCAGACTGAAGGGAACGAGTGGACTTCATGCTTGAGGTAGAGAAGCTCACTCTCCCCTGTTGGATGTCACTGTGATCTCACTTAGATGTAGAATCTTAAAATGTCAAGCTTGTAGAAGTTGAAAGAAGAATTGACCTAAGTTGTACCACTCAGACTGAAAGGAACAAGTTGATTCCATACTTGAAGTAGAGGCACTCACTCTCTCCTCTTGGATGTGAATATGATCTCACTTAGGAGTAGAATCTAAAAATGTCAAACTTGTAGACGTTGCAAGTAGAATGGTAGTTATAAGCAGCTGAGGGAGGGAGTGGGTGAGTGAAGGGGAGATGTTGATCAAAGGGTACAGAATTTCAGCTACTCAGCAGAAATACGCTTTAGTGATCTATTGCACAGGACGATGAAAATAATTAATGATAATGTATTGTGTATTTCAAAATTTCTCAAAAATTAGATTTTAAATATTCTCATCACAAAAATGGGATGACTACTTGAGGTGGTGGATATATTAGTTAGCTTCATTTAATTATTCCACAATGCAAACATAAATCAAAATATCACATGATATACCATAAATGTGTACCATTATTACTTGTCAATTAAAAATAAAATAAAAATTTTTAGAGGGAAAAAAACTAATCTTGTAGCCCTTATAGGCCTAATGGTATGGGAAGTTACAACCTGACCAGGTTCCTACGCCCACTGTACAGAAAAGCCGATACAATGACAGCAGTTATTGCAACAGAGAAAGAGTTTAATAAATGCAAGGCCGCCAAACAAGAGGACCGGAAACATTTTTCAAATCTGCCTCCTTGAGAATTTTAGGTTAAGGTTTTTTAAGGATAATTTGGTGGATGGGGGCTAGAAAATGGGCACTTCTGATTGCTGAGAATGAAGTCATTAAAACTATCTTCATGCACAGAGCCAGTTTCTAGGAGGACCAGCTCTTTGGTATGTGTCCTGGGTCCAGGTGGGGTCATAGGTCCATCAAAGTGTAAAGTCTGAAAAATGTCTCATATACCAGTCTTAGGTTTTACAGTAGAGAGACTATTTATAAAGTAGGTCCTGCCACCATCAGCTACAGACCCCTGAGCAGTAAGTCATTATAGAGGTAGCTTAGTAAAAAGCTGTGTGGCGAAACTAGCCTGGGCAACTTGGTGATTCCTCATCTCTACAATAATTAAAAAAAAAAAAACTTAGCCAAGCATGGTGGCATATTCCTGTAGTTCCAGCTACTTGGAAGGCTGAGGCAGGAGGATCACCTGACCCCAGCAGGTCGAGGCTGCAGTGACTATGAGTGTGCCACTGCATTCCGGTCTGGGTGACAGAATGTGACTCCAACTCAAAAAAAAAAAAAAAAAATAGCTATGTGGGATAGATTGCCCATTTCCTCTGGACAATCAAACTTCAGGATGCTCTCAAGGAGATATATGCAAACTTATGCTCATTGTGTAAGGGAAAATATGTGTATTAACCTCGTGGGCAGCTTCTTGCCTTCCCAGGGCTCAGGACCTGAAGATAATCAGTTGCTCTCTATTGAATGACTATGTGCAAGCAGTCGTACAAGAACGAAAGCAAACTTAGAAATAGCAGATTTTCAGCCTGTAATCCCAGCACTTTGGGAGGCCAAGCCAGAGGATTACCTGAAACCTGTCTGGGCAACTTGGTGAGACCTCATCTACAATAAATCACAAAAAAACTAGCCAGGCATGGTAACCTGCATCTGTAGCTCCAGCTACTTGGAAGGCTGAGGTGAAAGGATCACCTGAGCCCAGCAGGTCAAGGCTGCGGTGGCCATGAGCGTGCCACTGCTCTCCAGCCTGGGCAATAAGAGTGAGACTCCAACTAAGAAAGAAAGAAAGAAAGGAAGAAAGGAAGAAAGGAAGGAAGGAAGGAAGGAAGGAAGGAAGGAAGGAAGGAAGGAAGGAAGGAAGAAAGAAAGAGATTTGCTCATTTCTTTTTTATTTTATTTCTTATTTTTTTGAGTTGGAACTCATTTCTGACCATAACTACAGCTTTGCAGGGCTTGGGTCTCTTCCACAGCTTTTACCATGCAGCCCTATATTAATTTTATAGAGACAGTTTCACGTAAAGGCAGAAAACACCTGGATTTTTTTGAGTTGGAGTCTCACTCTGTCGCCCAGACTGGAGTGCAGTGGCCACTCCCGACCACTGTAGCCTCAACCTGCTGGGCTCCAGCGATCCTTCCGCCTCAGCCTTCCAAGTAGCTGGAGCTACAGGTGCGCGTTACCACACCCGGCTAAGTTTTTGATTTATTGTAGAGATGAGGTCTCGCCTGCCCAGTCGGGTCTCGAACCCGCAGGCTCAGGCAGTCCACTCACCTCAGCCTCCCAAAGGTGCAGGATTACAGGCTGAGCCACCGAGCCCAGCTAATACCTGGATTTTTAAAGATTCCACACCAGAAATTGCATGACAGGAAACCTGTCTTACTCCTGGCAATTGTATAAAATAGATTCCATAATTGTTTAACCAATTGAGGGATTTTGTGTATGTGTGTGTGATGTTACTTGCAGCCAAAACATTATAACTGATACCAACCATGTTCCTTCCTTTTGTGCAGTTTATTAGTAAGTAGACCTGTTCGTGTAACAATGAATTAGATACTGCCCCAGTCCTAAAGGAATCTACAAGCTCATATATGTAAGTTTTCATTCATTTTGTGTTGCTTGCAAATGATTAGTCCTCCCATGTGTCCAAGTTTCTGTTACTAAGAGGAGATTCAGCAATAACAAATCTTCGTGCATCTCCATCGACGGTATCAGTTGTAGCACTTCTTTTATGAAGAAGAGAAAACACATCAGTTTAGGAGTGCACATGCTGTTTTATCTTCCTGGAGGAAACTTCCACTCTTTCTCTCCACTGGAGGACTCCTACTTACCCTTTAGGGTTCAATTTCACTACCTCTTTTCCTGGGAAACCATTTTGGCCAATGAAGATTAGATTAGATGCCCTTCATTATGTTCTCACAGCATTTTCAATTTACCCTAATCCTAGCTCTTTACTAAATGGTACTTACCTTTCTGTTTGTTTGTATTCCCCACTAATGTATAAATTCCTTTAGGGCTGGAGCAGTATCTAGTTCACTGTTACATCCACAGTATTTAGCATAATGTCTGCTCATCATAGGTGCTCAGTAACTATTTACAGAATGAGCAGAGGCCCAAAATGCTTTGAACAGAACCAGACAGAACTGCAACATAAAATAGCCATTTCTTTTAGAAAATTAAATTAAAAATATTTTGAAAGAAACAAAATCTCCCAAAAAAATATTTTATTTGAGGGAAACATTGAGCATTTGTAATTACATATTTCAAAATGTTTAATAAAGCCCATATGCAAGTAAAAGATGTACTAGAAGAATGCCATAAGATATATACTTTTTTAAATATCAGTAAACTATTAAAGAAAAAAAAATCCAGGCTTAAAGCAGAGACAGGAGTTATCACCAGTTTCTTAATGAGAACAACTGAAGATGAAGACCAGAACTCATGTCTTTATAGTTTGTTCTTAAATACAGTTCAGTCATTCTCAACAATTCTGTGATGCTCATAACGCCCCAGATTAAAGAATCCTTTCAAGTCATTTTGATATGGGAAATCTTGCTTGGCTGCTTTACATTCAACATTCTGTTGCCCAGAAATGGCAATTTTTATTATGTATGTTAATTTTAATAATTATCATCTTTTTAAATTTCAATCACAAGTCACATTATTTTGGATACATACCATTCCAGCGGTCAATTACTACTTAAAAATGAAATCAGGGACTACCAAAATTATTTTATTAGACCATAATTTTTGGTATCAAGTAATAAGTACAGAAACACAAGCATCACTAGAACTTGGAAATCTCCTCAAAGCATTTTTCTAATATAAGACTTTGTTAAAAATAGAACTTGCTTTATGCCATTAGAAAATGTCAAAATTTTAATAATACACATTGTAACAGAAGGCTTTCATTTTGCCTAATTAGAGCAAAGAAATTTTTGTTTTGTTTTTAAAGTAATATTTTTACTCATGAACACCAACACCCCAAAGAGGCCACAGAGGGTGTGAAGAGCAGATTTCATGGGAGATAAAGCAAGACAGTCACACCACATCTCCAGAAGGTTTGCATTTTGTTTTTATCTTATGCCTATTTTCACTTATTTCAAATTTTCTGGTGATAATTTTAATTCTATTGCACAATAAGTATTTCAGTTGTATACCTCAAGACAACACCTACAGAAGTTTTAAAAGCCAATAAGGGTGCCCCTAATAAGGAATCTCATGTATAATTTATTAAAAACAAGCAAACAAACAAATCAGGTCAACTGAATTTCTCTTGCAAGTTACCATTCTTATCTCTAAAGTTTTGTTGAGATGCTATTAACGGTTATGACTCTGAACCTAGCGTAGAAGGTTGCGGAAGTAAGAGTTAAAGACTCATCTTGCATCCTAGTAACTGGGGGCCTTCGCTTGTACCAATAGAAAGAAAAGGCGAAAAAATCTAAGGAGAGACGACAGAGTTGGTGATCAAGACTAGCCTGGTAAATCCCTAGGCTTCTTTGATGCTCTCATAACTACCATGAAAAGTCTTGGTTCACCTTCATCGAGCATGTCCCCACTAAAATCTGAGCTCCCTTAATTGGAACAGCTCATTCTGTTATTGCATGTTTGGTTGGTTGATGGACTGTTTGATTTTTGTTGATGAGGATGTGTAGCTCCCCTATTCCCTAGGGGTTCCCAGCCCCTGGGACCAGAGACCCGTACTGGCCCACAGCCTGCTAGGAACCAGGCCACACAGCAGGAGGTGAGTGGTGGATGAGTGAGCAAAGCTTCATCTGTATTTACAGCTGCTCCTCATCTCTCGCATTACTATGGGAGCTCACCTTTCTGGGCTTTCTGATCAGCAGCAGCATTAGAGTCTCACAGGAGCACAAACGCTATTGTGAACTGCACATGCGAGAGATTCAGGTTGTGTGCTTCTTACGAGAATCTAATGACTAATCATCCTGCATTATGTCCCCCCTCCCTCCTGTCGTAGGAAAAATTGACTTCCACCAGCTTGGTGCCAAGATGGTTGGGGAATGCTGCCACACCGCGCTACACATGCCACAAGTCTGTTGCATTACCAGCACCTGCTCTGAAATAGTAAGTGTTCTTGTATGCCACCTTAATGCTTTGTCTCTCCGTCTCCTGCTTCTAGCTCTTTGTCTCTTCTCCATGGGTGTGACTTTTTTAAAAATTGCTAAGAATATAAAATATGAAATTATATACCCTAGAAGTACACACAGGCTACTTTAGAAAAGAAGTATGGATAAGAAATCTAAAAGCAGCCAATAAATTTCACCTACATACCAGAGTAGGAAAAAGAAATCTAAGATAATCAAACTGGGCTGGGCTAAGTGGCTCAATCTGTAATGAGCCCACGGGTTCGAGACTAACCGGGCAACTTGGCAAGACCTCATCTCTACAATAAATCAAAAATTAGCCAGGCATGGTAGTGTGCGCCTGTAGTTCCAGCTACTTGGAAGGCTGAGGTGGAAGGATCGCCAGAGTCCAGCAGGTTGACACTGGGGTGGCTGTGGGTGTGCCACTGCCCTCTAGCCTGGGCATCCAAGTGAGACTCCAAGTCATTAAAAAAAGATAATCAAACTGGTCAACTTAAGAGACAAGATAGGGTTCCAAGAATTATGACATTTGGGGCCTAAATTTCCACAAAACTGCATCTCACGGTGCACCTAATGGACCAAAAAGCTTAGGTAAAGGGAAAGAAATGGAAAGAGTACAAACCCAATCTCTGAAAGGGAGAAAGGTAAAAGTTGGTTGCAATCCAGTTACAATCCGGAAATTAAATGGGAGAAAAGTAGCATTAAGAATGTTGAAAAAGGAGTTCCAGCTACTTGGAAGGCTGAGGCGGAAGGATCGCCAGAGCCCAGCAGGTGGAAGCTGCGGTGGCCGGGAATGGCCACTGCACTCCAGTCTGGGCGACAGAGTGAGACTCCAACTCAAAAAAAAAAAAAGAGAGAATATTGAAAAAGGAATCTGAGAAGTTAGAAATTCTGATGAATCCTCATCACTTGTATGAAGTTGAAGTAGATGTAAAGTGGGACCCAAAGAGAGCAATTTGTCTTTGAAAAGAACAATGTCATCATCAAACATGAAAAGAACACTAGGCCGGGCTCGGTGGCTCAGCCTGTAATCCCAGAGCTTTGGGAGGCCGAGGTGAGTGAATTGCCTGAGCCCACGGGTTCGAGACACGCCTGGGCAACTTGGCGAGACCTCATCTCTACAATAAATAAAAAATTAGCCGGATGTGGTGGTGCACGCCTGTAGTTCAGCTACTTGGAAGGCTGAGGCGGAAGGATCGCCAGGGCCCACCAGGTTGAGGCTGTGGTGACCGGGAGCGGCCACTGTACTCCGGTCTGGGCGACTGAGTGAGACTCCAACTCAAAAAAAAAAAAGAACATTAAAGGGAAAAATCAAATAGATTGGAAGTGCAAATTGTGAGAATAATTGAATGGAATTTTGAATATTTACACACACATATACGAGGGGGAGCCAAAAAACCCAGAATTCATTCATAAAAAATTGAGTATTTATTCTTATATGTTTAAACTTCAGTGGCCTTCAAAGTACTGTTCGTTTGATGCAATACACCTATTGAGCAGTTTTTCCACTGCTCAAATGGTGTTTGAACTTATCAATTTTGAAGCCTTTTAGTGCTTCTGCCATTTTCTTTGTTTCACCTCTTCCACATCAGCAACTTGTTTCCCTTTCAGGACTTGTTTCATCTGGAGAAACAAAAAATAAAGTCTCTGGGGGGTTGAGATCGGGTGAATAGGGAGGGTGGAGCATAGAGATCATGCCTTTTTTGGTCAAAAACTGCCACTCAGTAGGGTGTGGGCAGGTGTGCTTATAAATCACCCATCATGAGATGGGCAAACCATTGAAAAAATCTCCAAAACAAAAGTCATTGAAGCAAATGCAACCTCTTACAACGCTAGCTGCTACACTAATGCTGATGGGTTCCCAGAACATTTACCCAGTGGGTGAATCCTGCACTACAAGGGGCCCACCTTCCAAAAAAGAATTCTGAGCTTCTTGGGTCCCCTCCCTCTGTACATATGCATAAAATCTATCTAGCAAACTGAATACAGAACGATGGAGACAAGGTTCACCTTGAGACCCCTTTATTGCATGAAAAGGAGTCAGGTTCACGCCTCTGTATGCTTGCTAAGACATGAATGTCAAAACCTAATATTGATATTAAATAAATCACTAAATCTTTGCTAAATTCTGTAATAGGTAACTAGAAATAATTCTCTAAAGATGTGTGGATACATGTGAGTACTCATAATAGTGTGCTGTGAGTACTATCATAAGCACTTTTTTCCTTTTTGATACTTCAATTTCCAGCAGTGTGTAATTATATAATGTCAACCTGTTATGTTTGAAAATAATACCCCCACGGGGGTTGGCTTATATCACAAGATCTTTGAATACAAATGTGGTTATAAGAATTTTTCTTCTGATTATGCCTATGTTGAGGTAGTCTGTTGCTATAGATTGTGGTAATAATCATTCAAATTTTATAGCCCTTTCATCCAAGGATTTGGGGAGATGGTACTAAAAATAGAAGCGCTAAGTAAGATTCAAGAAGACCTAAAGTTGTGGTTCTTTCTCAACTTATTGCGGAGCATTTAAAGGTAGAGGGTTTTTTGGGGTTTGGGGTTTTTTGTTTTTTGTTTGTTTTTTTTAACTATTTCTCAAATTTTTCTTTGCTAACACAAAGAAAGATTATGCTAATATAAGTGTAGAAGCAATTACAAGCAGCGTACAATTGCATAATGAACTAGAGTATATATAATTGAAGAAAAATTTATATCTAGGGCAAAGAAAAGACAGCATTTAAAGACTGCTTTGAACTCTAATGAAAACACACTATATTTAAAAAGATGACACAAGTGAAGCTCTTCTCGAATTGCTTTCTCAGAATATAACTGGACTCATGTTTGCAAAACAGCAGGCTATGTCTGGAGTGCTAGGCTAACTTGGAACTGAATCTACAACTAGTTCATAAACATAACCCACTGAGCTCATCTATGACGCATAAAGGCAGCCCAGCTTCAATACAAAGGGTAGACCAAGGAGAAAGAAGCCTTTAAAACCAGCAGAGGAAGAATATAATCTAATCTGTCAAGCACAAAAACTATCATCCAAATGTTGGTCAGTATATTGATTTGTAATAAAAATTATGATGTTAGAGTAGTATAGCACTTATTCTGAGGAAGAAAACATTTATGATATTTAATATCAACTTCTGTGCATCTCAGCTTGAAATTGATCATATATTTTCTTCTCTTCCTCACTTGTCAACCTAAGACTTCTCAGGTTAACCCCATATGTTAATGGTCCTCTTTTGGTAATGTTTTGTTTTAATAATACATTCGAGTGGTAGAAAATTCAGAATACCTCAGGGTGGTTCAATTTTGAATTCACATTTCCAATTCCATTGCTTAGTCATTCAATAAATATTTAGAGAAGCCCAAATGTGGCCCAGGCATTGGAGTGAGGGTTGAAAAGAAAGTTGTAAGTTAGACAGATGCAGTCCCAACCTTCATGGGCCTGCTGATGTGGATGAGGACGGGCTTAAGAAAGCAAGCGCTGTGGGCACCATGAGAAGAAACATGGCAGCCATGAGACCGGTTCATTGGGTGACTGGGATGAAACAGACCCTAGAAGATGAGCAAGAGGGAAGGAAGGTTGGCTAGGCAGAGAGGCAAAAAAGGGGCTCTTCCTGAGAGAAGGATTAGCATATTGAAGACTCCCGAGGCAAGAAACAACATGCAAATTCTAGCTAGGCCAGGAAAGCTTTTACAACATGGGCAGCACTGTGA
Source organism: Carlito syrichta (assembly GCF_000164805.1). NCBI lineage: Eukaryota > Metazoa > Chordata > Mammalia > Primates > Tarsiidae > Carlito > Carlito syrichta. The sequence goes on along the minus strand of NW_007242350.1, from coordinate 183,546 downwards.
GGGCAGTCTCTCTGTCTCTCTCTTGAGTTCATTGAGGTGTCACCATAGTACCTAGGACACAGGAGTTACCCAATCAGTATTTGTTGGATGAATGTGTCTGAAGAATAGATAACGAAAGAGAAGAACACGGTAATTCCGCAAGGAACAGAATATGCAAGGCCTCACAGGCACGCCAAGAATGTCAAACTTTACCCTACAAACAATGGGAAATCATTGAAAGTTCTATGCAAAGCAGTAGCATATCTTTTAAAAAATGATTTTTTTCTATACCATATTTCATTAAATCTAAGATGGCATTGATTATAAAATGCAACATCATTTTTATATCACATTAAAAAACAAACACTATTAATGAAACTAATACACAAAATCAATTGTCACATCCTGATTTCAGAGGCGTTAAAGTGGAAAATTTTAAAAGTGTGTATTACAGCTGACAAATTATAGCCGAGCATAGTGGCTCGTGCTTATAGTCTCAGCTACTAGGGAGACCAAAGAGGAAGGATCACTTGAGACCAGGAGTTTGAGACTAGCCTGGGAAACATAGTGAGACCCTGTCTCTACAAAAAAATTTAAAAAGTAAAAAATTAGCCAGAGGCTGAATCAAGAGGATCCCATGAACCTAGGAGTTCAAGGCTACAGTGAGTTATGATCACACTACTGCAGTCCAGCCTGGGCAACAGAGTAAAACCCTGTCTCTAAAAGAAGAAAACACAAAAAAGAGACAATTGACAAATTATAATATGACAAGAATGGATTAGAAAGGAGAAACCAGGGTATAAAGTGAGTAGGAAGAAGGGTATTGTCATGGCTGCCTCGGTTACTCTGTTGACAAAATATAAAACTGGACCAGGGTAGTAGCAGCTAGGATGGAGAAAACTGGACAGAAATGAAAGCTATTGAGGAAGCAGAACCACCAGAACTTGTAAGTGGTATGTATTAGAGTGAAAAAGTCAAAAGTGTTGGGTGGAGCATGATCCTGAGTTGGAAACATAGCATGGAAGCTCTGAAGAAAAACCCAGCTAGAGATATAAATGTGCGGTTTCTCAGCATACAGGTGGCAAATGAGGTCGTGGAGTAAAGGAGACTTCTTTTCCCCCTAGGGCAGCAGTTTTTTAACCCAGGCAATGACTCAATCCGCCTCTCAGAGGTTGAGTTGGAGATGGCAACAATGGGAGACCATGAAACAGTTCAAAATTTCTGGAAGAAGCGCAAGAGAGGAAAATGAGAGCCTGACAAAGGCATCAGCAGGAATAGAAAGAGAATTCAGATGCCACAGACTGTGGAGACATGAAAGCTCAGGACTTAGTGACTAAATTGGCTGTGGCTGTGAGACCAGAATAACTCACAGGTTTCTGGGTAGATCATGCTGCCATTAGCTACAATGGAGGTGGGGGGAAGCAGCAGCAGCAGAAAGAACATGTTTGCAGGCAAGATAGTGAGCTGAACGTTAGGCTCTTTAATCATTGACTATGGCCGATGGAGCAGGGAGAGAAGACGACCACCAACAGGGAGGACACTCACAGACAAAACCAGCTCTCTACCTCGTTCATCCTATAAGCTGCAGGAGGGAAGTCCTGATCTTATTCATTTTGTTCAAGGAGAAGGGATAGCCTCATGCTATTTAATACCTGATAGCTCAGGCTCTACAATTAAAAGGACTTGAATTCCAGTCTTGGCTGCACTAGCTACTGACTGAGAGGTTTGGGGCCCAGCACTTGACATCTTTGAGATGAGCCTTGGTTTCCTTATCAGTACATGGAGGGAAATATTTAGCTTCTAAAATTTAAAAATTACAACAGCAAAAACATGGAACCAATCTAGGTGCCCATCAGCGGTAGACTGGATAAAGAAAATGTGGTACATATACACCGTGGAATACTATGCAGTCATAAAAAAAAATTATGTCATTTGCAGCCATGTAGATGCAGCTGGAGGCTGTTATTCTAAGCAAATTAACACAAACACAGAAAACCATGTACCACCTGTTCTCATTTATAAGCAGGCGCTAAACACTGGGTACATGCCAAAGGCCACAGCACCTGACCCCTGGGAGAAGCCAGGGAATCGCCTATCCGTCTTTCCTTCAGGAAACCTCACAACCCGGCAGGGGCTGGACCCCCACAGGTACACATGGGCATAAGGGTGGGAACAAAGACACTGGGGATTCCTAAAGCAGAGAGAGAGGGAGGGAAAGGTTCCCACTGGGTACCATTCTCACCTCTGGGTGACAGACTCAATAGAAGCCCAAACCTCCCTGATAGGGCTTACATGGGGGAAGGGGTAGGGGAGCCACTGTTAAAATAACTCACAGTCAGGCTCAGTGGCTCAGCCTGTAATCCCACCCCTTTGGGAGGCTGAGGTGAGTGGATTGCCTGAGCCCGCAGGTTCGAGACCTGCCAGGGCAACTTGGTGAGACCTCATCCCTACAATAAATCAAAAATTAGCCAGGCGTGGTAGCGCACGATTAAAGAGTCTGTAGTTCCAGTTACTTGGAAGACTGAGGCGGAAGGATCGCCGGAGCCCAGCAGGTCGAGGCTGTGGTGGCTGAGAGCGGCCACTGCACTCCAGTCTGGGTGACAGAGTGAGACTCCAACTAAAAAAAAAATAAAAATAATAATAATAACTCACTATGTGAGCCTCACAAACACAAGGGATCATTGCAATAAACTGTGAAGCTAACCACTCTATCCTAACAGCATCCTGTCACTAACTGCTTTCACTGCCTACATCTGCTTTTCCAAGGTTGCATGCTCAGGCCAAGTGATTAAGGGCATCCTGTCACTGACTGTTTTACGGCTGACACTGGCTTTCTCAAGGATTGCATCTCAAGGCCATATAACCATCACCCCCAACTGCTTCTTCAAGGCAACAAGACCACAAGCCCCTGCTTTCTCAGGACTATGTATGCTATGTGACCACCAGACTTCCAGCTAAGGGGTATAAGAGGGACATGCCAAAAGAACAGGTGATAGCCGGGCTCGGTGGCTCACCCTGTAATCCCATGCCTTGGGAGGCTGAGATGAGTGGATTGCCTGAGTCCGCGGGTTCGAGACCCACCTGGGCAGCGAGACCTCATCTCTACAATAAATCAAAAAATCAGCCGGGCGTGGTAGCACGCGCCTGTAATTCCGGCTACTCGGAAGGCTGAGGCGGAAGGATCGCCGGAGCCCAGCAGGTCGAGGCTGCGGTGGCCAGGAGCAGCCACTGCACTCCAGTCTGGGCGACAGAGTGAGACTCCAACTCAAAAAAAAATAAAAAAAAAAAAGAACAGGTGCTGTTTCTTCTTTAGGGTCAGCCTTTCTTTCCTTTCCCTCTAATAAATTTTCTTTAATCACTCAGCTCATCTTCTCTTTCTCTGCACTTGTCTTACACTCACCATGACGTGATATACCTATGTAGCAAACCTGCATATGTAACCCCTGAATCTAAAATAAGGTTTTAAAAAATAATAAAATAAAGATGTTTTACAAATTGAATAAAGTATAAAAATACCCAGAACAGCGCTGGACATGTGGAAAGGATTTGACAGATAGCTCTTTTTCCCATCTGTTTTAGTGTGCCCATCAATGCTGAGACAATTTCTTCCAGCATCCATGATTGTATTCATTTGTTTCATCCTCTCATCAAATATTCATTTGGATGCTGCTATACGGGAAGTACTGGTGGGCAGTTGCTTCCATATCTTATTCTAGTCTTCTGAATCACTAGCTGCGATTCCTCAACTTTTCTGTTTCTTGTAGTGTCTGATGTCTCCTCCTCTACTCTGAGCTAAAATATCAGCAAGTCCTCACACGCACGTCATCAGAGGATCCTACAAGCTTTGTTCCTAATAGGCCAACTGAAAGGACACAGGAAGACACCCATGAAGCAAGGCAGAGCAGATCTAAGCTTGAACCAAGAACTCCTATTTCTGCAGAACTTGTGTATTTAAAAAAGAAAAGTACTTTTACATCAGGGAGAGTAATCCCTCAAAATGATTTAAATCTCTTTTCCTGCTACACTTGGGGAAAAATTACATCGGTAATTTGAGATTCTCTTTTTTTAACATTTGCAATTTTAATCCTTATTTATACCTTTCTTCCTTCAGGGATTTTTTTTTTCCTCTTTGCTGCTATTTTGTTATCATTAAAAGGCTTTGAGACAGAGTCGTTTTGAAGCTATTCTTGCTGACACTTTCATTTTTCTCCAGTTGGCTTTAACACCAGTTTGTTAAATTTTTACCCAGAGTTGCCTGTTGGAAACTGCCCTTGTTGTGGAAGAGGTCACCATGATTTATAATACATCTGCATATGTATTCTTTTGTGGTTTCCAGATTTCCCTCTGCTTACTTGTTTTAGAAAATTCCTCAGCCGGGCTCGGTGGCTCAGCCTGTAATCCCACACTTTGGGAGGCTGAGGTGAGTAGATTGCCCGAGTCCGCAGGTTTGAGACCCACCTGGACAACTTGACGAGACCTCATCTCTACAATAAATCAAAAAATTAGCCGGGTGTGGTAGCGCACGCCTGTAGTTCCAGGTACTTGGAAGGCTGAGGCAGAAGGATCGCCAGAGCCTAGCAGGTCGAGGCTGTGGTGGCCGGGAGTGTGCCACTGCACTCCAGTCTGGGCGACAAAATGAGACTCCAACACACACATACACAAAAAAGAAAATTCCTCAATCTGCCTTTGTCTGCTAATTGATCACTTAATCAGCTAGGATTTCACTACTCTATTTTGAACGGTTGGCTTTCATTTATTTATTCTTAAAAATTGGGGAGGGGTTTTGTTTGCTTGTTTTTTGAGTCGGAGTCTCACTCTGTCACTCAGGCTGGAGTACAGTGGCACAATCACAACTCACCACAGTGTCAATCTCCTGGGTTCAGGCGATCCTCCTACCTGAGCCTCCCCAGTAGCTAGGACTACAGGCGTGTACCATCACACCTGGCTATTTTATTTTTATTTTTTTGTAGAGGCAAGATCTCGCTATGTTGCCTAGGCTGGTCTCAAGCAATCCTCCTGCCTCAGCCTCCCAAAGTGCTGGGATTATAGGCATAAGCCCCCATGCCCAGTCATTTATTTAATTTTTATCTTTTTCTGGTCTGTGTCTGCCAATAAAACATGAGAGAGACTATCCTAAATATCATTCTATTATTTTAAAAGATTCCCAGAATAGAACCACCCAGAATCCCATAAGGACATGGAGCTCTTTCATTAGTTCCTTCACTAAAGAACAAACACTATAAAATTAAAACACACACATACATTTTCTGTATTTAGGAGAACAACCTTTTTTGAGTATATTTTTATGTAATGTCAGCATGGCATTTTTTGTTGTTGATGTTAACTGTAAAAATTTGCAACCTAGCTGGGAGAGACAGAGCTCCATGGAACAGTTCAGGGATTACCAAGGGGGAGGGGGTGAAGATGAAGTGTAAATTTGTAAGAAAAATAGATAGAGTAAACTGAATATACGAATCACTCAGAGGGAATACAGGGCCAGTGAATATGTCTGACCCAATAGAATGAGAGTTTCTAGGTAGTAAAAATTTCAAAAACAAGTGAAAACTTCTGTTAGAAATTTAACAACAAAAAATCATCTTGATTTCTCTAAAACAGGCAATAATGTGCAGGTTTGGGGAGTGTCAAGAGATTTAAAAACCAATAAAATAATTTAACTGAGGCCTTTCATTCTCAGTTCAAACAATAATATACAACACAGATGCTTCCACAATGGCTTCAGTTATCTGATTATCTGGATATTTTTCCTACAAATGTTTAGCAGATAAAAACCACCCTACCTCTTGGAAGTAGGGACAGAGGTGCAGATAAAGAGGTTTTGCCAAAAAATAGGTGACAATTTCAAAAAGGGAACATGTTCCTTTAAATCTCTCATGGAACAAAAAACAGCCCATCATAACTCCATTTCCGCATGTGGAACTGTCCCATAAGCAGGGCCTTCACCATTCTTTAATAGAAATATGAAAGTACATAGCTGGACACAGTGGCATGTGCCTATAACTCCAGCTACTTAGGAGGCTGAGGCACGAGGATCACTTAACCCCAGGAGTTCAAGAGCAGTCTGGGCAACATAGTGAGACTTTATCCCAATACAAACAAACAAAAGAAATATTAAAGTACAAGCTGACACAATTTTTAGATGAAGAGTTCTTTCAGACGCTTTCTAGGTCATATATGTTCCATTTGTTGCAAAAGTATAAATTCTCTTTTGGAAAAGCTCTTACCAGTTTCACAGAGAATTTACGTGATTCCCACAAGAAAGAGCAAATCATTAATTGTGTAGTAACTAGTGGGGGAAATTGTATCAAGGATCTCCAGAAACAGGGTCAAAGACATGCTGAGAAGAAGCAAAAGAGAATTCTGGAATAGCCCAAAAGAAAACAATAAGAAACTTTCCATACATTTTCAGAGTTTAACAAAGAATAACTAAAGAGTTAAGCAAGGAACTTTATTCTTTATAAAATGAAAGGAATGTTGTCTATTGAAGAACATAATCATGACTTTAAAAAGGTATCAATCAGGGAATAATGTTTCCAGAGTTTAATTGGAGTGATTTAAAGTATAAAACAAAAAGACACAATAAAAAAGTATCAGTAAAATTATAATAGATTTTCACAAATGCATAATTAACTATACTGTGATAAGCACACAAAAATTTACTGCTAAACAGAGAAGGTAAAGGCATGCTGTAAAAATTCTTAATTTCACAAATCACTTGATTTTGAAAGTGCTGAATTTCTTCATACTTGGGAGTGAAACTTGGAAATTTCAAAGTTTAAAAAAATTATTCCAGACCGGACACAATGGCTCACACCTCTAATCCAAGCACTTTGGGAGGCCGAGGTCAGAGGATTGCCTGAGCTCGTGGTTTCGAGACCAGCCTGGGCAACATGGAGAGATCTCATCTCTACGATAAATCAAAAAAAGTATTCCAAAATGAGGGCTTTGATGCCAGATAGACTGAGTTTTAATTCTAGCTCTGTCCTTTACTATATTACATCAACATTTTCTTTATCTATATTAATACCTGCTGTGGAAATTCGTTGTGATGCGTATAAAGCATCTAAAACTTCCTGTTAAGTATGGTGAATTGAACACACCTGTTCTCTGTTTCCTCCCCTAAAATTCTAGATTTTAAAAAAAGAATTAAGCATAAATCCACAAGGACTACAAAAAAGAGAGAAAAGAACACAGGAGACAAAAATGAAATGACAAGATGATTTTAAAATCTGAAAGGGAAATGGATGAAAGGCAAGTATCTGGACATATCTGAGAAAGCTGAAACCTAGGTTCACAATCAAGTTGTGCCACAGAACCTGGAAAGTCTCAAAACCTGACAGAACCAAATATTTCTGAAAGCTGATTGTGGAATAGGACTGAAAACAAAATTGTAGACAAATCTCTCTCCTCCATCTGTGCTGAAGACAAGGTTTACCCTCCGGGAGACTGAGCCAGAAAGGAACAGAAGATACAGCTGATGAACAGGAAGTTACCCAGTTAACCTCAGAGGCATTGCATGGACATCTACATTCTGAACAACCTTTCCCCCTAACTCTATTCCCTACTTGTCTCTCAGTAACACAGGCAACCACACTTAAGCCCCCAGGACACAGGATTGGAAGATTTTTCTCTGAATAAACTGAATAAATTGGCTTAAGAGGAAAAAACATAGAAATGGAAATGAAAGAAACAAAAGCTAAAAATTAAGGGGTCCATCCGGGAGGTCCAGATCAAAATATAATGTCAGGAATTGTAAAAAAAGAACACACACACAACACAAAAAAAGGGAGAGGGAGGGGAGAAGACAAATTACTAAAAAACTAATATAAGGAAAGTTTTCAAATCTCAAAAGTCACAAGTTTCCAAACTGAAATGATCTGTTGAGTTTTCCATATAATAAATGAGAAAAGACCTATACCAAGGTACACCAGCATGATCATATAGTATAACTATAAGGATAAAAAGAAAACACCAAGAGTTTCCAGAGACAGGGAAAACAAACCATCAAATACAAAATAACCCTAGGAGTTCACTTCCATTATGTATCTTTCCATCTTAAATAACTATGAGAGCTAGGTAAAAACAGCTGTTTTGAGGCATAGGAAATAATTAAGGCAGCCAGGGCTTAAAGAGCCAGCATCACAGAGAACATGGAAACTCACTGAGATAAGCCTTGCATTCAATACTGCTTTCTCCCCTCAAAGGACTGGGGCTTTGAAACTGAACAAAAAGAATGGCCTAGAGTTTGTGTCAGTCTCACTAGCTTGGTGAAGGAGGGCTCCAATTAAAAATCAAAAAAGCCTAGGCCCCAAAAATTTGAGGAGGCAATATCCTGAAGAAGTGGAGACTACAGAGAGTCATAAATATGAGCAATGGTTAATTTTATGTGTCAGCTTGTCTGGGCAAAAGAATTTCCAGATAGCTGGTAAAACATCGTTTCCTAGTATGTCTGGGAGGATGTTTTCCAAAAAATTAGCATTTGAATCTGTAGTCTGAGTAAAGATACCCCTCCCTCACCAATGTGGGAGAGCATTATCCAATAGAATAAAAAGGCAGAATCAGGATGAAGTTTCTGTCTCTTTTCTTGAAGTAGGATATCGTCTTCTTTTGACCTTAGACATAAGAGCTCCTGGTTCGTGGGCCTTCAGACTCCAGGACTTACACCTGCAGCCCCTTTTGGTCCCAGACCTCCAAGCTCAGAGTGGGAGTTACACCATTAACTCCCCTGAGGTCTTTGGACTCAAACCTAATTCACCAGTTTTCCTGGTTCTCCAGCTTATAGACAGCAGATCGTGGGACTTCTAAGCCTCCAAAATCATGTGAGCCAATTCCCCAAATAAATCCCCTCATATATATCTATATTCATGTCTATATCTATCCTATTGGTTCTGTTTCTTGGGGGAACCCTGACTAATACCACCTGACAGCTCTTAGAACTATTTCCCCTCAAAGCATTTGTACATCCTTAAGCTGTGCAGGGTTAGAAGCCAATAAATCAAGCAGAAATATGCCATTAGAAGATAAAAATGAAGCAGAGTCTTCAACTGACTACAGCATTAAGAAGACAAAAATTGGAGTTCAAAGCTCACAAAGGATAAGAAGTCTTGGTAAACACCTCCAGACTTTTGGCTTGGACCCCCAAAAGGAAATAACTAGAAATAAGAACAGACTGGAAATAGGCTATTCTCTAATGGACCAAGGTAACAGCCTTCCTGTAACTGCCTGACAGAGGGGGAAAATCATTCTCTCTGGAAAAAGATAAAATCATCCAGATCCTCTATAATTTTTTATTTACAATGTCCAGCATTAGATAAAAAAAAATGATCAGACATGTCAGAAAGACAAAAATGACTAAAACCAAGACAAAAAATTTTATAAAAACATGCATATCCACAGGTAGGTAGGTAGTCCAGGTATTAGAGTTGTCAACAAAGATTTTTAAATAGCTATAATAAATACAGTCAAGAAAAAAAAAAAAAAGCAAGACAAAGAATTTCATCAGAACTGAAATCCACATAAAAAAAGCATCAAATGTAAATTCTAGAACTGAAAAATAGAATAACTGAATTAAGAAATCAGTAGGTGGGTATAACAACACAAAAGATAAATTGAAAAATAGCTCATTAGGAAAAAAAGAATTCAAACAAAAACATAAAGAGAATAAAAGAACAAAAAAGTCAGAAAAAGAGCCAGTCTTGGTGGCTCAACCTATAATCCCGCGCCTTTGGGAGGTTGAGGTGAGTGGATTGCCTGAGCCCACGGGTTCGAGACCCGCCTGGCAGGTGAGACCTCATCTCTACAATAAATCAAAAAATCAGTCGGGCATGGTAGCGCATGCCTATAATTCCGGCTGCTTGGAAGACTGAAGCGGAAGGATCACCGGAGCCCAGCAGGTCGAGGCTGCGTTGGCTGAGAGCGGCCACTGCACTCCAGTCTGGGCGACAGAGTGAGACTCCAACTCAAAAAAAAAAAAAAGTCAGAAGAAGCATCAGAGTCAAATGGGGCACAGTAAAATGTTGTAACAGATATATAAGTGAAAATCTCAGGATGACAGCTATGCAGCGGGCCTAAAGAGCAACCAGTGTGGGGTAGAGCAGAAGATAGAAGCCACTGGAATAGATTTCTAAAGTGTTAGGATTTCAGTTCTGTTAGAGGATTGGGATGAATTAATGATACTTGTGTAGAAAATGATATTTATGTACTTCTATTGGGTGATCTACAAAAAAGAGTTTTTAATTCATGGAAAACATGCTATACATCAAGAAATGAAATAAAGTATTACATATGGTTCACAATCCATGCATGATAGCTATATGGTCATAACAATGTAAATGAATATTGACTGAAGTAAAAAAGATTATATGTAATTTTTGAAAGCGTTAGAAAGAAAGAATTACTTCTGTGTTAAAGAGATGGGAGGCAGGCAGCCCCCTTGTGTCCCCTCCTACTGTGAGAGCTTTTCTGTTCTCGCAATATATCCTGCTTTCTCACTTAAAAAAAAAAAAAGAAAAGAGAGAGACAGACGGGAGGCCAGGCACGGTGGCTCATGCCTGTAATCCCAGCACTTTGAGAGGCTGAGACGAGAGGATTGCTTGAGCCCAGGAGTTCCAGACCAGTCTAGGCAATAGACATGGTGACAGATGCCAAACTAGGCCCAGCAAGGGATTGCCAGAGCCTAGGGGGTCAAGGATGCCATGATCACACCACTGCACTCTAACCTGAGCTAGAGTCACAGAGTGAGACCCCAACTCAAAGAGAGAGAGAAAGATCCGAGAGAACTAAACCATAAACTTCTATAACAGGTAATACAATAAATAATATTTAAAACTGTCCAATCAACCAGGCTCAGTGGCTCAGCCTGTAATCCCAGCGCTTTGGGAGGCTGAGGCGAGTGGATTGCCTGAACCCGTGGGTTTGAGACCTCATCTCTACAATAAATAAAAAAATTGGCCGGGCATGGTAGCGCGTGCCTTTAGTTCCGGCTACTTGGAAGGCTGGGGTGGAAGGATCGCCAGAGCCCAGCAGGTCAAGGCTGAGGTGACCAGGAGCATGCCACTGCACTCTAGTCTGGGCAACGGAGTGAGACTCCAACTCAGAAAAAAATAAAAATAAAAATAAAACTGTCAAATCAAGAAATAGTCATAAAAGTTGCATATTTATGGAAGCAAATATTACAATAAGCATCTAAAAATAATTTAGAGTAGTAGCCTTTGGAGAAAATAAATTAGAAGAAAGAAATAAAATGGGGGCAGCTATTTTTTAAATAAATATTGGAATGTTATTTGATTCATTATGCCCATATAAGTATAGATTCAATTAAAAAAATTAACCTTAAAGTAAAAAAAAGCAAAGGAAGTCTCTAATAAAGTGACTGGCACTTGGTAGGTCTTTCATAAGTGTTTATTATATAAATTATATGACCTCAGTGAATATGGTGAAAGGTAAGTGATCTACATTTGTAGGGCAAACTACATTTGTTGGTGATCTACATTTCCTGGGTGATCTACATTTGTTGAGTGATCTACATCTGTTAGGTGATTTACATCTGTTGGGTGATCTACATTTTTTGGTGATCTACATCTGTTGAGTGATCTATATTAGATGATCTACATTTGTTTTTTGTTGTTGTTATTGTTTTTGAGTTGGAGTCTCACTCTGTCACCCAGACTGGAGTGCAGTGGCACGCTCCTGGTCACCGCAGCCTCAACCTGCTGGACTCTGGCGATCCTTCCGCCTCAGCCTTCCAGGTAGCTGGAATTACAGGCGCACGCTACCACGCCCGGCCAATTTTTGATTTATTGTAGAGATGAGGACTTGCCAAGTTGTCCAGGGGGGTCTCGAACCCACGGGCTCAGGCAATCCACTCACCTCAGCCTCCCAAAGCGCTGGGATTACAGGCTGAGCCACTGATCCCAGCTGATCTACATTTGTTGAGTGATCTACATCTGTTGAGTGATCTACATCTGTTGAGCGATCTACATTAGGTGATCTACATATGCTGGGTGATCCTTCTGGAGGAAGAAAGGCTAACCTTGTGTATTCCCTGCGTGTGTCCTCTGTCCCCATTTGCTGTAGTCTCTCTTGACAACTATTCAGCATGCCTGTCTCTCCACAGAGAATAGTGAGCAGCTGCCTACATGATGCTATTTGATAACACTAAAACATTACCTGTCTATAGGTAATATTCTCCAATAACCTGCCATCAGCCTAGATTTTTTTTCCATTCTTCCAAGCTCATGAAGAGTCTGGCTACTAGTCAAATGGTAAGGACAATTGGCTTTCTTCAACTGAATATTAAATACTAGAGAAACCTCAATCCCTGGTGTGATTATGCTAAGGAGTCCAGGATTACGGGGGCAGGCAAGAAATCCCCTGTGTCTAGAATTGTTTTTTTAAAAAACCCAGGAACACATTTCACCTTCAAATAACATTCACATCTGCTTAGGTGATCATATATCTGAGAAATGAGATTTATAGTGTGGTTATTTATCATTTCAGTAGCATGGCAAACCTAATATGTACCTGGAGAAACAAAGCAGGTACATAGCAGTGGCTCAGTGTTTGTTTTTAGGATAGATTGATAGATGGGTGGATGGATATTAGAATGAAAACAGACTCAGCAGACAAAATGTAACCGTAGTACCTAGCAACTTAATCATGGACCTGCAGTGTTTGAAAACATAATAGTGAGGCTATACTTCAGGTATTCCTTCCTCCATGATTTGGGGTATAATTAGGTCCAAATAGGGCTAATTTTTCAGTCATGGGTCTTAGAATTGGAAAGGATATTAGGAGATATTCCATTCTTTTTATTTTATTTATTATTATTATTTATTATAGAGATGTGGAGTACAATTCAGGGTTAGGTATATAAACATCGATCATGCAGATACCCTTGTTGATGAGGTACGCCCCTCCCTCCCCTAGCAGTTTCTCTCAACTGCCAATCCCACCCCCACTCCCCGACGGTTTTCCACTACTGCCAATCACTTTCTTATAGCATTATAATTGTTCAAGGTCAGTTTATGAGTGAGAACATATGGAACTCAGTTCTTTGTTTCTGTGATAAATCGCTGGGTATGATCAACTCCAAATCCATCCAAGTTGCTACAAAGTCCTTCTTTATGGCTGCAAAATATTCCATTGTGTATATGTACCACATTTTTTTGTAATCCAGTCCAGATAACATAACAAAATTTTACCTAACCAAACTTGGGTCTACTCACATAACACAGTAAAGCCGAGTACCAACACTGAGGTTTACAACAAGCGAAAGCAGGGCATTTATTGCAGGGTGCCAAGCAAGGAAAACAGGCAGCTAACACTTAAGACCTATAATCCCCAATGGCTTACAAGCAAGGATTTTTAAAGACCAGGGCACATTTCAGGAAAGTAAAAGTTATAGGCAAATTGTAAATCAATATATCAGAGTTATACATTGGTATAGCCCCAAAAGCAGGATAACTTGAAGCAGGGTTTACAGGTTCATGGGTAGATTCAAAAATTCTTTTATTTGCAATTGGTTAAGGAAGGAAGAGTTTGTCTAAAATATTGGGATTGGCAGAACGGAATGTTAAGGTTTGACTTTAACATATTTTATTTAAGGAAACCTGTTAATCATCATGTGATGCTAAGCCAGAATCAAGTCTTAAGAGCAGGTCACAATGTACAGTCAGAGTGATTAGTTTAGCAAGACTGTTAAGTTATACGGACATAACTCTCACCAAGCTCCTGAGGAAGAAACATAGAACAAAGAATAGTGGTCAAAATTCAGTCCTCAATTCCCCCTTGTCTGAGATCTACATGACAGCCGTCAGCACTTTCCATCTGGTTGGGGGGGAGAGTTCCTGGTTTCTGACAAACAACTCAAATACCTTAAGATGCTATTATGTAGTTTCTGTAGGGAACCAAACACCTTGTGCCTCTGATTTATTTGAGTGACTATTGTTTAAGCTTCCTGCTTATCAGGTTGTTCATTCACTTCTCAGTGATAGCTCAGTGCCTATAATTTCCCTAAAGCAGCTCACAATTTTTCCCTTATTTCCATGCTTGCGGGAGTCCATCAGGCCCTTAAAATGGGTCTCTACTCCACCTCCAAAAACATTAAGTCAAGGTAGAGGGAAATTCTGGGAAGACAGAGGTGGCAGTTGGTTAGTTTTGAATCTCCCAAAATTCCACCATAAAAACAAGATAGTAAAGCCAAATTCCACAGACCAACATATAAAACAAAATGGACAAGTAAGCTATCCCACTGAAGCACCAAATCAAGTAGCTGGGACAAAGCATCAACATCGATAAGGTCTGTGTGGTCCGTATTTGTGTGCAAGGAGGTGGAAGGGTGTGTGACAGACCTGGGGACAGAAAGATTCCCAAAGCCTAAAACAAGCTTCTTCTGACAAAAATTAAAGGGCTGTTTTAGAGGCATATGTTGATCTTATTGATATCACAAAAGATTGGAGAGATAATCTTGTGCCTAGTCTTAAGATTAGGTCACAGAAAATTGGAATATCATAAAGTCACCAAGTTATAACTGTCTGTTAGCTGTCAATATTACACAAATTGGTAAGAAATTAATAGCCTGAAAGACTTTGCATATGTGTATGTAACCTTATCAATAACAATTTATCAACATCTTTATAATCTTTTCTTTAAACAATTAATGTTGTACCCTTTTTTGGCACTAAAGTGAATGACTGTAGAAAAATCACTGTACTTTAATTTTAAAATTGTTCGGAACTGTAACTTGGACCTTTCAAAAGACTAATCTTTCAGCTAAGCACTCAGGTATCCTTTTAGCATCTGGACTACTTTCTCTCATCTTGGGGATATGGAAATTGCTGTTTTCCCCTCAAAATGTATGAGAAGACCCTCCAGTGTGCATTGATATAGTGCCCCAAGGATATCTCTATTTATAATGTGGAGTATCTCATGAACAAATCTGGTTCCAGGCCATAGTGCTCCAAGGCACAGCAGAGTGGTCTGTCCCAGGTGAGTTTCTGAGGTGGTCCCCTACAATGCAAATTGAATTGCCCTCAAGGCACCCTATAAATGTATTATAAAAATCTAAAATTTAAAAAAATACACAAAATAACAAAAGTGTTTGCCTTACTAAAATTAAAACTATTCCTCTTACTCAATGTGACTTTAAAATGGAGTAGAGCAAGTTACCATAAGAAACAATGGAAGAGGACAAAACACTTTCTTGTACATAAAGTAAATGAAGTAAAAAGTTCTGACTTTATGAAGCTAAGGTGGTCATGGTGCCCTATGTGCTTTGCAGTCATGACATTGCTTTGTGGTTGGGCAACATGCATTAACAATCGTTACAGACCATTGTATCCAGAACTTGTTTTAATAATCTTCTTATTACTCATTTTACTGTCTCCAGAAACATATCCTGGCAAGCATACTGAGTAAACAGTTAAATAAAAATATTAAACTATGTTTTAAATTCTAGCTATCTGATACATGTGATCTGGCCATACCAGAGTAATAGAGAGACTGCTACCTTGAGCAATGATAAAACTTGATAAAGTATTGGAAACAATGCTTTTCAGATGTTCAACAATAAGCAGCACAGGAGTGTGATCCTTAAGAAAAGAGAAACAGACAGTATGGGGTCTTCCATTGCCCCAACTTACTACCTGAAGATAGTTTTTAGTCCTCAGGAAAGGAAGAGGACCCCAACTGAGACCTGTGATCTCACTGAGAAGGCGAGACAGACTGGAATTCAGAAAGACCAAGGCAGCTAGAATTTGTGGTCAAAGAAAATGGAGCTAATAGAAATTTCCAGAGATCTGTGGAGGGTCTCCCTCAAATCTTTTTTTTTTTTTTTTTGATTTGGAGTCTCACTCTGTCGCCCAGACTGGGGTGCAGTGGCCGCTTCCGGCCACCGCAGCCTCAACCTGCTGGGCTCCGGCGATCCTTCCACCTCAGCCTTCCAAGTAGCCGGAATTACAGGCATGCGCTACCACACCCGGCTGATTTTTTGATTTATTGTGGAGATGAGGTCTCCCCGCCCAGCCGGGTCTCGAACCCGCAGGCTCAGGCAATCCACTCACCTCAGCCTCCCAAAGGCACGGGATTACAGGTTGAGCCACCGAGCCCGGCTTCCCTCAAATCTTTGACTGAGTGCTGGTCTGCACATGCAAGAGAAGAAAGTAACTCTGGCCAAATAAGGAAGCTGCAGAAAACAGTAGGTCCATCAATTTTCACGGCTCCTATAGGGCTGGAAAAAGCCCATGTTTCTACCAGCCAGAGTGGAAAGACCTCCTAACACACAAAGCACTAGGAAGGGTCTTTAAAAGGGTCCTGCCTTAGTAGTGAGGCCAAATGAGCCCTAGATCAAACGCTGCTCTGGATCTACCTAATAAAGTTCGAAAACCAGCTTCAAAAGAATGGAACAGATTTCTAAGAACTTAACCGCATGACAGGACAAGATCCAACAGTATTTAAAGGAATACAAAAAATTCCAGCACTCCAAAACAAAAATTTTAGCACCCCAAAACAAAACCACTATATCCAGTATCCAATCAATAATCACCAGACACAAGAAGACGCACAGGTGATGGAGATGATGGAATTAGCAAACATGACCATGATGAGGAGAGAAAGAGATTATTTTCTTAATGAAACTTTCCTGAGATGAAAAATTTAGTACCTGAAATTAAAAATGTGCTAGATGTGATTAGTATATTAGATTAGGAACTGCAAGGAATAAAAATTTCAATACATTTGAAGACACACAATAGAAACTATCCAAATGAAGCACAGAGGAAAAAAAAGAAGGGAAGGGGAAGTATCAGTCACCTTGAGACATTATCAAGGGCCTAATATATGTGTGATCAAAATCCAGGGGAAAGCTAAGAGAAGGGAGGAAAAGAAATATTTAAGAATTAATAGTTAAACATTCTCCAAATTTGATAATTCTTATTATTTTTTAAATTTATAATATCTCTGAGAACATTCCACTTTCCAGTGTTTGATGAGCCTAACCCTTGACTTGGGCAGACAAAAAGCCAGAAATTCAAATTTTGGGAAATTCTACGTGACAGCTTAACTATTTTACCAGAAAAAGAAAAAAGAAGTAACAGTCCTAGGAAGTGAACTAAGGCTGAAATGTCATGTGGTATTTTAGCCTTAATTCTAAATTTCCTTGTTCTAATCAATCTAAATCAGGTCCTAATGATATTTAACTGTAGCTACTTACAATTCCCATAATAGGCAAACAAAGGGGAGGTTAAAATAATTCTGTTATTTCACAATGATGAAACAGACGGAATATTTCAATTATCCTACTTATTATAGTACACATAGAACAATGCTCTGTAATCTGCTTCGATATATATAGGCTCTTTAACCACACCACGGTGGGACTAATACAGTCACTCGGGTAGAGCTGCACTCGCTGATTCAATGTTGAAATAAAGTACTTCACAGATTAGCTTAGTCTGCAGCACTTAAAGGTCAGGATTTATTGTAATGTAAATCACAAAGCAATTTTATCTTGACAGAGATTACATACTGTTACAATATTTCTCGCTGAATCTAGTGATGCGTTTGCTTTTTCTTTGCAACTGCTGTGCAAATTGGACCGTAGCCCAGAAAAGAAAAAGAGATGGCAGACTGTTCAGCTTTTTAGAAACAACTTAATTCTCTTCATTTTTCAAAGTTCCATAAGAGGAAAAAAAAACACTCTGAAAAATACACATAACATCATACATAAATACTTGTAAACCTTTACAAGCCCTGAGCTCTAGTGCACACAGATATCTGCAAATGACCACCTTCCAAATATTTTGAAGTGTCTTAGGAAAGGGTATAATTGCTAATGACTAACTTCTGGACATTCATACAAAGTATCTTGCTACATTACCTAAATTATCTCCATTTTAAGCAAACAAAAACATTAAAAAGTGCCCATGTTTCCATAGCCAGAAATCACAAACAAAAAGAAAATCAAGTGTAAACACACGGAGGTGAGAATTAGGACATCCACTGCTGTCACCGTCTTTACAGTCAAAGGCGGAGAGCCAAGATGAAAAAACTTTCCCTATTTTTCTGTTTCTCCAGAGACTGCACTTAAAGTAGAAGAGATTGGGGCCAGATATCAGGAAGAACTTTTGTATCACCAGGAAATTAAATGAAGTACTCAAAGAGTATGAAGACTCTTCATCCTTGAAATTCTCAACACAGGGCCAGTTCACTCCCTGTCTTACATCATATCTCAAAGAGTCAACATGCGTAAAATATCCCCACAAAGAACCCACCAGCATATGTATAGAATTTTGCCAACTGCTATCAATTCTTCATACGTAATTTACATTAATAATATACAGAAATTATGGCAAGGCCCAGGACTTATTAGAAAATGTATCAGCCAGGCGCGGTGGCTCAGCCTGTAATCCCAGCACTTTGGGAGGCTGAGGTGAGAGGATTGCCTGAGCCTGGGGGTTTGAAACCAGCCTGGGCAACTTGGTGAGACCTCATCTCTACAATAAATCACAAAAACTAGCTGGGTGTGGTAGCATGCGTCTGTAGTTCCAGCTACTTGGAAGGCTGAGGCAGAAAGATTGCCTGAGCCCAGCAGGTCGGAGCTGCAGTGGCTGTGAGCATGTCACTGCACTCCAGCCTGGGTAACAAGAGTGAGGCTCCACTCAAAAAAGAAGAAAAAAGACAATGTATCCAAAGCTCGTCACCAGTTGTAATTATTCCATTTCTATTTCCCTCATTTAGGCCACAATCGGGTACTGATTTTCAACCCTGGAAAAGCACTTTTCCTTGAAAAAAGAAAAAAAGGTGATAGGTTATTGTGCAGTTTATTCAAATACTGAGTAGCATATTCTTTCGTTCTGGCTGTATCATATAAAGCAGGGCTTTCTACATGTCAGTCATTCTAGGTCAACCTTTATATGTCTGTAATCCAATGTTAGTATGCTTTGTTTAATTGTTTCCTCTAAACCAATTCAAACTTTTACCTAAATAAATTGATTTTAAAAACAAAGCTTTTTCCCTTCCAAAATTATAAATATGACATGATAAAAGACTGTTTGCTGTGGACCACTTAACATGGTCTCATATATCACCAGTTGTTTAAATACCACATTTTGGGAAATGCGAGCTATACACAGAGTTGTGAAAATAGGAAACACATGTTACAGGTTCAAGTGGTATGTGAACATTCAATGATATTCATAAAGTGCAAGAATTTTTTTTGAGTTGGAGTCTCACTCTGTCGCCCAGGATGGAGTGCAGTGGCATGCACACGGCCACCCCAGCGTCGACCTGCTGGGCTCCGGTGATCTTTCTGCCTCAGCCTTCCAAGAAGCCAGAACTACAAGCGTGCGCCTGGCTAATTTTTTGATTTATTGTAGAAATGAGGTCTCACCAAGTTGTCTGGGCTAGTCTTGAACCCGCAGACTCAGGTAATTCACTCACCTCAGCCTCCCAAAGTGCTGGGATTACAGGCTGGGGCACCATGCCCGGTCAGGTGCAAGAATTTTAATAAATTACAGGTATAATTAGGCACAGACACTTCCCACCCAAAGGTTCTCCATATACAGGTTAAACATACATCCTAGTTTGCCTGGGACAGTTCCACACTGTGTCTGTTGTCATCTTGGAGTCATTAATTGCTCCTTCTTTCCCTTTCAAAAGTATTCTGGTTTGGATGAAACCCAAAAGGGTGGAGTAAATCCCTCCCAGAACACTGGACAGTCAATGTGTTTCTGATTGGCCTTGTTTGGTCTGCTGGACAGCTCTTCAGTGCTGGAAGAAAATGCATTTCATCTGGATAACACTTTAGAATTCACAATGCATGTGGCCTTATTTAATCTTTACAACAACAAGAGGAGTTCAGTGGTGTCTATAAATTACAAACAGGGAAACGGATTCAGGGATGTTTAACGACAGTGACTACAGGACACAATTAAGATTCCCAGTAATGTCTTTGCTCCATATCAACAATGGAACTGGGAGAAGTAAGGGTCTTGGACAGAAAACGGGGGAGTTTGGTTGGGAGAAGTATCCTAAGAACGAGCCCCATCCCCTTTAGCTGTGACTCTGGAGAGAGTAGGATAAGAAATGGCACATCTGCAATAGGACCACATTTCCATTTTATCAGAACACATTTCCCATTAAAATTATATTACAAATACTAGTTAGATTGCCAGGACCATACTCAATAGACCTTGTGAACTAAACGGACTTTTTTGATCTGCCCTAAAACTCTAACCAGACTCTTAATTTTAAGTCAAATTTTATAACCCTGTTTTCTCTTTGATGCTGAAAAAGAAAGAATGAGATGGAGGTGCAGGAAGCACCCCTGTGGTGGCCTTGGAGATGAAGCAAAGGGGAGGACACATAACCCAACTGTCAGCCTTTTCCTCACCTCCCCCCACTTTCCTCTGCGCCGCTGCGAGTGTCGTGCCAAGCACGTCTATCCCCCAGCTCGTATGGGGGAGGGCCAAAAGCTTTACATTACACCACTGGTTTACACCCTGAGAAACGTCTCGTGAGCTGCAAAATACACTTTGAAGCCACTTTCTAAAAGGCACATCTATATTTACCAATGTGTTCCACATGATTAAACTGTGAAATTTGCCTCCAGTTTGGCAATACCTTAGAGAGATGTTGTGAGGTTTAGAAAGAAAGTGACTGTGAAGTGCCTGAAGTTCCGTGGAAGGAGGGCGTTCTCCATCCAAGGTGCTGTCGCACTCCTTGATGCTGTATTGGTGCAACAGCAAGTAAAATAGCGTAAGTGGTGATGTCACAATGTTGTCACGCAACATCATCCACAGTGAGAGCAAGAGAAATCTGTTTTCGAAATGTCTCCTTTCTCCCTCCTCTTCAGCCTGTGAAAGCATATGGTATCCAAAACTAGTTCACTGTGAACTTCATTTCTGCCACTGCTGTAAATGAAGTTTCTTCCCAGGCAGATGTCAGTGCTAAAAGTTTGGTGCTCATAAATACCAAATTTGCATAAAATCTATATAACTTCCCCCCCCAAAGTCTTTCTTGGTGGGTGTAGGCTGATTGGATGGGATGCATAGTTCACTTACTTAGTCTTGTAACCATGGTATATGTCCGGATTCACTAATTGGAAAACAGTAATTTTGACTGAACCATGAACAGCATTCCTTGAGGCCTCCCTCTTTGTAAATGCCATGTGTCAGATTGAAAGAAAGAGAAAAAACTCGAAAGTTAACTGAGATATTTTGGGACTGTTAAGTTAGGCCTATGGCTTCAAACTATAGGTTATCATTTATGCAAAATGCATCATTTGTAGATGATATCAGAAATAAATCTGACAGG
Organism: Carlito syrichta; assembly: GCF_000164805.1. NCBI lineage: Eukaryota > Metazoa > Chordata > Mammalia > Primates > Tarsiidae > Carlito > Carlito syrichta. The sequence goes on along the minus strand of NW_007242350.1, from coordinate 162,237 downwards.
TATTTTATCCCCTGAAAATACCATCAAAATAACCTGTTTAGAAAGTAAATCTGAGTTCACTGCTTGCCACAGTAAGAGGGGTCACTACCTTGGAAAGAATCTTTATGGTGTCTCAGAAGAGAAACGGCAAAGATAGGATATTTATGAGATTTAGGGGTTCTCGTTTAAGGATTTTTTGCTGTGAAATGTGGGGACTTTATTATGATTGGGCAAATTTGTGATACATTATTTTAGAAGTGGTAGACAGAGAGGAAAGGGTTTTAGAAAAAAGGGGTTTCAAAGCCATTCTTAAAGAGTAAGCAGCTGTTTGATGTCACTTTGAATAGTCTAATATATGTTTAAATGGATTTTCGGGAATTTTCTGAAGTGAGCAATGAAGTTATCAGGAAATTTCTCTTCCTGGGCAAAAATTTTCTGAAATAATAAAATCAAGTTGAGGAAGACAGTGGAATAATAAAGTCACATTAATGAAGCAACCTATTGTGAAGCCGAGTTCATGTAAACCACAAGTGGTATGGGTATAGACGGCTTTAAGATCAACACGTGTACTACTAATGTTCTTCAAATTCAGCTGGAAAAGCCCAGTACACCAAACGCAGCTTCTTTTCTCAAAAAAGGATTCATTTTAATCCAGCAGAGCAGGTAAGGTATTTCTTTAAGATATCCTCTTTCTTATCTTGTCTTTATTTCTGACCACCTTCTTCAAGATCACTGTCAATTCTTGGCCTAGGGACCAGTTCTCTCTTATACTTGATTTAGCATGTTTCTATGTATATGACATAATGTAACCCTTTGAGATCATACCTCAAGTTCTTTGGGAACACCTCATTGTCACTCCCACAATAAAAATCCAGATGATGACACTTGGCTCTGCTTAAAACTTTTTCACAAGTCTCCTTTGATCTCTGGTGAAGTCTAAACTTCTCAACACGCCTCTTGAATCACATTCCCTTCTGGTCCTCCCTCATTTCACCACATCCTCGAATGATACGTGAATCCTATGTATCAATAACACTCAACTCCTTGCAATTTCAAAATATACTGTCTCTCTTCCCTCACCCGGGGAAGGTGGGATTTGTTCATGCAGAGTAGGGTCTGGAAAGCTTACCAACACTCCTTCCTTCTTCTTTCCTTTGGTTAATCCTGTTGAAGGTCCTCTCAGCTAAGAAATCAATTGTTCCAGGCAGCCTCTTGCAAACAGGAGAAAGTACTCCCCTTTTGTGTCCCTTTAATACTTTCAGTTTATTTGCACCATCCCAACCCACAACCAATTATAAGTCACTCAGGACACTGTGTTGCAATTGTCCATATACTTGCTTACCTCATCCTACCTGATAGTAAGTTCCTTGAGGGCAAGCACATTGTCTAGGAAATAGATACTACTCAAATGTATTTTTTTGAATAGTTAATGAGTAAAAGAATAAATAAAACCTCAAGATTGTGACAAAAATCATAAAACTTCACAGGATTTCAAAGAAATTATCTGGTGGATCCCAAAAGCTAAAGAATGATCAAAGTATTCATTCTAACAACAATACAATGTAAGAGATTTACACTTAAAATTTGCACAAACCATTTTAATGAAAGTTTAAAAGTATAAGAATGCATTCTGCTGTTGAGGCTGTAGGAAGCAAACACTTTTAGATATTGCTCGTAAAAACTGTTTTGGAGAAGAATTTGGCAATACCTAACAAAACTACATCTACATGGAGCTTTTTTTTTAGAGTTGGAGTCTCGCTCTTGTCGCCCAGGCTAGAGTGCGGTGGCACGCTCATGGCCACCACAGCCTCGACCTGCAGGTCTTGGCGATCCTTGCGCCTCAGTCTTCCAAGTAGCTGGAACTACAGATGCATGCCACCATGCCCAACTAGTTCTTTTGTGTGATTTATTGTAAAGACAAGGTCTCACCAAGTTGCCCAGGCTGGTCTCAAACGCCCAGGCTCAGGTATTCTTCTCGCCTTGGCTTCCCAAAGTGTTGGGATTACAGGCTGAGCCATTGTGCCTGACCTACATGGAGCTTTTAACCCAACAATTACAATTCTAGGTAGTCACGCCAAAGAAGCACTTGCAACAGAAGAAAAATACATATGTGCAAGGTTATCCATTGCAGCGTTATTTATAATTTCAAAATATTAGAAATAACCTAAATGCCCATAAATAGAATAAGTAGATGGATAAACTATGGCATATCCACAAATGAAGAGATACGCAGCTGCAAAACAAGAATAAGGAAGACCTCTCTGAACTGTTACACAGTGGTTTCCAGGATGTATTGTAAAGTGAAAACAGCAAAATGCAAGACAGTATTTATGGTTCCTGCCATTTATGGAAGAAAAATAAAAGAAAAATATGCATGTATCTGCTCATTTTAGCAAAAAGAAATATAGAAAGGACTAACTAGAACCTAATAAAATTTGCTACCTACAGGTCTGGAAACAGAATGGAAAGATGGGATGATAGAACAGGGTGGAAAGGAGAAAGGGAAATAGCTCTATTTCTTCTTGTACGATTCTGATTTTCAGAACAATTACATTGTTTCAGATACGCAAAAAATAAATGATTAAAATCAACAAGACTTGGATAAAACTCAAAATGGAATACAAATAACAAAAAATGAACTTAACTGTTTTATAAAGGACTCACATAGCCCTATTTACGGGGACAAAGAAGAAAAGAACTAACCTATGTAACTTTAGAAAATAACATTTAATATATATTTTAAGTATAAAGACAAAATGACACTGCACATGAATTAATAAATCATTCTGAAACTAGGTATATTATAGGATCGAGCAGGCAGTTATATTGTGGATAATGATAGCCAGGTATCTATCTCACCATTGGAGAAAAAATTTACAAATAATGAAAGGGAGGAGGCTAGAATGGATCCTGTGGTGTTGGATTGGAAATGGAGACAGCAGTAAAAAATCATGTGTTTTTATTATACACGCACACAAAGAGAAAGAGACAGAGACAGTGTGTGTATTTATATATGTCCTTGTTCTGTCAATTAAGAAGGTCTAGAAGAAAAGATATCTCAGCAGCATTGAACAATCTAGTGCCTAGATCTTGGCTCCAAAGATATCAGTAAAAGAAGCAGGACCCCTTGGAGAAATAGCTGATTCCAAGACTAGAAAAGAGAAAGTTCAAATGGGCCTAGAACATTCTGTAGAACCAGAAGTTAAAGAAGTGCTCGGGGAGCACCCCTTATCAACAAGGGTAACTGCATAATGAATATTTGTATACCTAACCCTGAATTGTACTCCACACCTTTTTTTTTTTTTTTTTTTTTTTTTTTGAGTTGGAGTCTCACTCTGTCGCCCAGACTGGAGTGTAGTGGCCGCTCCCGGCCACCGCAGCCTCGACCTACTGGGCTCCGGCGATCCTTCCGCCTCAGCCTTCCAAGTAGCCGGAATTACAGGTGCACGCTACCACACCCGGCTAATTTTTTATTTACTATAGAGATGAGGTCTCGCCAAGTTGCCCAGGCGGGTCTCAAACCCGTGGGCTCAGGCAATCCACTCACCTCAACCTCCCAAAGGTGCAGGATTACAGGCTGAGCCACCGAGCCCGGCTCACATCTTTAAAATTAAAAATTTTTTTTAATTTTTTTTTTAAAAAGAAGTGTTCAAAAAAAACCCAGAAGTGTTCAAGATCAGAAGCTCACTGAAGGGATACAGGAGGTTCCCAGTGGTCAAATCTATACAATCTAAGCATCAAAACAAATAATAATAATAATCTATAGAGTAAAATATATACCCATGATTCCATTCTAATATAATTAAATAGTTGAGTAAATAAATTAATGAGGGAGATGGAACAATTCTTCCACTAACACTATTTTTTTTTTTTTTTGAGTTGGAGTCTCACTCTGTTGCCCAGGCTAGTGTGCAGTGGCACATTCACGGCCACCACAGCCTCGACCTGTTGGGCTCAGGTGATCCTTCCACCTCAGCCTCCCAAGTAACTAGAAATACAGGTGTGTATTTCTGGCTAATTTTTTTTTTTTATTTTAGAGATGAGGTCTCCCTAAGTTGCCCAGGCCGGTTTTGAACCCCGGGGCCCAGGCAATCTTCTCACCTCCAACTTCCAAAGTGCTGGGATTACAGCCACCCTCCCAGCTATGACAACTCTTCCTTACAACAAGAACCTTAGACTTTCAAAATTTTTTCTCATTGTTAAGGAAAAATTTCTAAATGCCAAGGAAAATAGTTTTTTTCTATAATTTTCTCACACAATACCAGCAATAATTACACTCTACATTTTATAGTGCTTTAAAATTTAAAATAATTATAACATATGAGATTGTTGAGTACTTCCTTAGAATAGAAGTTACAGTTATTTACACTAATAAATACAAAAGATATGTATAATTAAAAATGATAAATACAGAAAGAATGATAAAAATAGGAATAACATTAGGCAAACTTCACAGTAATAACTGTTGCAGGCAAGAGTCAATCAATGGGTGCTAAAATTGGTGAGCAAAAAGTATGACAAGAAACAAAATACTTGCATAATCTCAAAGCATCTTCCCACAAGATACTTACTAATGGCAGAGGAATAGATTGTTAAACTTTACAGTGGAAAAACCTGGCAGTCACCAGCTTAACCAAGTGATCAAAATTAAGATTTATCTATTAAGATGTACTGAATGTCATATAAATCTTGATACAATGCACTGAGAAGGATATCACTTTTGTGGTCTCCTTGCCAATGGCTTGGTGCCATTTTTTTAATAGATTAGTACTTTTTATTAAGGCATTGTATTTATTTCATAAAATAGGAGAAAAAGCGGTGCCAGGCTCTTTTAAGCAAACAGTTCTTTCTGAACTAATAAATCGGAACTCACTCATTACCATAAGAATGGCACCCAAACAATTCCAACCCAGAATAGGTGCCATTCTTATGGTAATGAATGAGTTCTCCAGTTCTCATTTATTAATTCAGAAAGAACTGGTTGTTTAAAGAGCCTGGCACTGCTTCCTTTCATCTTCCACCATGATTGTAAGCTTCCTGAGGCCACACCAGAAGCAGACATCAGCACTATGCAGAACCATGAGCCAAAATAAACCTTTTTGCTTTATAAATTACCCAGTCTCCGGTATTCCTTTATGACAATGCAAAACAGAATAATACATATGACCATAATCAATTAATTTAAGAGAAAAATATTAAGTGACAAGATTATTACTAGGTTATAAAGGAATAGGGCATGTCAATCAACAAACCCACAAGGTGTATTTGCTCCAAGTAGTAGCTCATGACTCGGGATGGAAATAGGAATAGGAAGGATAGGTGGGAAAATTTAACTAGGATATATGGGTCAGAATTTCTTGGAGATAATTTTCGAGATCATTTTAAATGCATTCTCCCAGGACTTGCCACAGTCTTGAATAGGCCAGACTCAACCTGGTAAGAATATGCCCTTTGAAAAACCTCCTGCTTATTTTGTAAGATTATTCTACTTCTTTTTGTGTTCCCTTTTCTTTCACTTTGTCTTTCATTTAGTTAAAAACAATTACATGAAATCCGAATTTATTTTAACAAGTCAAACATAGAGAACATTTCTGTAAGTTAATAATCCCTTTTTTCCTCCCTCATCTTCCTGTAAAACCTACTTCCTTGTGTTAATAAATGTTAATATTTTAACCCTCTCTCATAATTTTCTGGTCTCATTTAGGTAATGTTGATATATAGTTTCTATAAGCTCACAAGCTCACATATACAAATCTCGCAAAACCTATGTGAAATAAACAAGATGACAAATATGTAAAATTACAAAAAAAACCACTAGTGGCAAGAGAGAGCATGGAGAAAAAAATACCAGCTATATTCAAATTAGGTACCAAAAAAACCTAATTAATTTCGCTTTTATTTCACTCTTGATTTTGCTTTGCCTATTTAGATAGACTCAGTTTCCCCATTAATTTTTTGAAAGGTGTTTAGAATCAAAGGGTAAGTGATTATTTTATATCATGTGCTCTAATACAGTGAGAGAATCATTCTATCCACTTCATTACTTCAGTCCTTCTCTTTGCTTTTGATGACCATTACAAATAAAGATTAAATACTGCATACTTCAGTGGTATTCTTAGGAATAATTTCCAGCACTAAGAAGGAAGGTCCTGTTTTACATCTCATGACTTTGCAATAGCAACTGGTAAATAACTGGAGAGAGCATTCCTTTGCCCTCTGTGTGTTGCCCTGGAAATGGGGCGGGGGGCAGGAGGGGGAATTGGGTGGAGGAGAGAAGGGGAGAGGGTGGAAATATAATTCTGGTTGCCAGTATCAGCTTTGGTTGGCATGCAAAGGCTTACCATTCATCTGAGAGTTGCAGTAACACATATTCATGCTAATGACCACCTGACTATTATACAGGTGCTACCTGGGGAAGCTCTTCTAAAGTTACTTTGAACGTTTATTTACCATTGCACTTGTTTATGATGTCTCCCCCACTGGTGAATCCGAGTTACCTGAGGGCAAAGATCATATCTTACAATTCTCTTCTTTGGACTTCATGAAGCATGTACCACAGCACTTAATTAAAGAAGAAGAAATCGTTTGAGTATGAAGTACTCATTACCTTGCAATTTTAATACATGTTTTTCTTACAGATGAAGATAAATCAATATTACATACTATAAATAGAAAGGACAACCTATTAATCAGAAAAACACTTTTAATCATCTTCAAACTGCCTGTTAGAAAAAGGTAAACACAAATGGGAATTTGAAAGTGATAAATACCTTAGTCAAGTTAAATTAATCTAAACAAACAAAAATTAGCTAAAAATTCTATAAGAGAAAAAGTAAACAGGAATGTAAGCATCTATTTGTTTCATTCGTATAGTGACCTTATAATGTAGGCAATATTATTCCCACTTGACAGATGAGAACATTGAGGCTCAGAGAACTTACTAAGTTCAGTCATTCAGCTAGTAAGTGGCAGAAATGAAGTTCACATTCAGTTGGATCTAAAAGCTAATATCCTTCTATCATACCACCAAAAAAGTCCTTAATAAAATATGAAAACAATAAAATCAAAAAAGTTGAATGAAGTTTTCATTGTATTAGAACTAAAAACAGCACAAGAGGAAAAAAGCCTTATAAAAGTAAAACCAATACAAATAGCACTCAACTAAAAATAGGGAGAACTGGGCTCTAGATTATATGCCTATGCCACACCACTTGTAAAACAATACTTGACTCATTAAAACCAGTCATTAAAGATTTATTCTCTGCCAGGCGCGGTGGCTCAAGCCTATAATTCCAGCACTTTGGGAAGCTGAGGCGAGAGGATTGCCTGAGCCCAAGGGTTCAAGACCAGCCTGGGCAACTTGGTGAGACCTCGTCTCTACAATATATCAAAAAAAATTGACCAGGCATGGTAGCGCATGCCTGTAGTTCCAGCTACTTGGAAGGCTGAGGCAGAAGGAGCACCTGAGCCCAGTAGGTCGACACTGGGGTGACCCTGAGCATGCCACTACACTCCAGCCTGGGTGACAGAGTGAGACTCTGACTCAGAAAAAAGATTTATTCTCACTCACTGTCTGACCAAAAGATACAAATCGAATCCTTAAAACAGAATCAACCAACCAATCATATTACAATAAAGTTTCAATTAATCAGAACAATTAGAAGAGTATATGTTTTAATATAATCTTTGTTTATATTAAATGAGAAAATCCTTTTTTGTAGATTCAAGATTGCCATCAAAAATCTTTCTCTGTTTTACTAAGCAGAACAAACTTTATTGTGCAGAAGAATCACTTGGAGAACTTGCTACAATACAGACTTTTGGGCTCCACTTCAAGAGGTTGGACTCTTATAAATATGTTGGGTAGAATGCTGGAGTGGTTCTGATTCAGGTGAGCCTAAGACAAAACTTTAAGAAGCATTAAGAACACATTCTACTGTAATCCAATTGCTATCTTTAGCATACACATTCTAAGGCATCAGCCTACTTATCAGAACAAATATTGCACCCCATCGAGAGATGTATCATGTTCTGTGACTCAGTGCCATGGGCCACAATTAATTGGGCCAGGTATGGATACAGACCAAAACTTGTCCAATCAGACTCTCCAGGAAGTTTTACTTAGGATTTTACTTAGGATTAGGCAATTCTAGCTTGTTTTGATGATGGTAAAAACTGAGGGCATGATGCAAGTGCAGAGAGATGGAATAAGGGAAAGTTTCCAGTAAAGTAGGAAGAAGAGTCTTTAGCTGAGGAAAAAAATAAAAAGTATTAGCAGTATGATATGAGAGGGAACAGTATGAAATAATCATCCATTCATTCTCCCACCTCCTAGACAAAAACATGTCTGACCTAAGGCCGGGCGCGGAGACTCAAGCCTGTAATCTCAGCACTTTGGGAGGCCGAGGCGAGAGGATTGCCTGAGCCCAAGGGTTCGAGACCAGCCTGGGCAAATTGGTGAAACCTCGTCTTTACAAAATATAAAAAAATTAGCCGGGCGTGGTAGTGCACGCCTGTAGTTCTGGCTACTTGGATGACTGAGGCAGAAGGATCGCCTGAACCCACCAGGTAGACGCTGGAGTGACCATGAGCGTGCCATTGCACTCTAACCTGGGTGACAGAGTGAGACTCCAGCTCAAAAAAAAAATGTGTCTGACCTCCCGTCCCACCATGGCCAGAAACTCAGTTTTAAGGTTTTTCTAGCATCCTCATGACCATAAATAGGGACATTCAGTTGGGAGGGCAATTGGGATTTTGATTTTAGTTTACATTTCCCCATTTTTGGCCAAGATTTGCCACAGGCAGCATCAATGACTACACTTTTGCTTCATGTCATTGCTCTATAGTGTGGCTACTTGCCCTGGGTCTATCCTGTTCCTCGGAGAGACCCCTATGGCCAAGGGACTTATAGTCAAAAGATTTATAGCCAATTAAACGTTCGAGGCCATTGGGAATGGAGGTGGGCAGGCAGTCATTAACACTTAAAAATCTTTTGAACAATGTAAGAGCCAAAAACCAAAGGTCATAAAGATTACTAAAGTGATTTATCTACCACAGGGGTCACCCTGGGGCCTCAGATTGGTACTGGTCGGAGGCCTGTCAGAAACTACGCTGCACAGCAGGAGGTGAGCATCGGCATGTGGATTTCTGTCTGCTGTCAAATCAGAGGAGGCATTAGATTCTCATGGGAGTGTGAACCCTATTGTGAACTGCGCATGTGAAGGATCTAGGTTGCCTTGGCTATCCTTATGAGAATCAAATGCTTGTTGATTTCTCCACCCCTCACTCCTTTTCCCAGTCTGTAGAAAAACTGTTTTGCATGAAACCAGTCCCTGATGCCAAAAAGGTTGGGAACTGGTGATCTATATGTTCTATGGGTTGAGCCATTATCAACTGTTTAGGCATCTGTGTGCCCGTCTTTGATTTGGAGGGTCTGAACTAATTTTGTCCTTCAAAAATTGGCCCTTACAATCTTATACAACCACCATGATAGCTCCTAGGCCTAGAGGGGTTAAATAGTTTTAATGGATGGCCCTGTGCCTCATAAAAGCAGCTCATTTTGATTGCTGCCTTTTCCCAGGCCTGAAGATGAGACTTTGGTTAACCTGAGTTTGGTATCAGTTACTGGTATCCACGTTCAAGATTTAGCAGGAGTCTATGCCTTTTTGAGATGAGACATGCACACCCAAGAGTCAAAGCCCTGTACCTTAACAGCACGAGGATTAGTTCACAGCACCAGATAAAGAACCCTCTCAAGGGGGCTGGAGGGAATCCTTTAACTGTTGTCTCTTTCAGAATATGTAATTATCAGGCTGGAGGTGGTGATAGTGGATTTCATGGTCTGATAGGAAACCGTAAAAAGATTCTACAACCTTGTGGTGATTAATTTTTATAACTTTGATAAGCCCCAATAAGTCTAAGACCCAAACCTCCTCAAAATCAAATCTTCAATTACCAAAGATGTTAAAAGGCTCAAAACATTTGATCAAAATAGAACCACAAGTCATTGTAAAATAATAGCTCTTCATTTAACCAAAGTCATAAATTACTTTAAAAGCAATACAGAAAGTTACACGGGTGTAAAATCTTAATCATTTTAAACCTCAGTTTCCCTAAGTAATCAAAAGTCTAATAATAATGACACAGTAAAGAAAGACCTTCCGCATGGTGATAGTGTCTCCTTACAAGAAGACTATTTAAATAACCTGAGAGTCAGTGTAAACTCGTACAACCTCTGTGGAAAACGGTATGGTGATTCCTAAAAGACCTAAAAATCAGCCTTCCATATGACCCAACAATCCCCCTTCTGGGAATATACCTGGAACTCAAATCATTCTATAAAAAAGATACCTGCATGCACATGTTTATTGCAGCATTATTCACAATAGCAAAAACACTGCCCATTTAAAATGGACTGGATTTTTTTAAAATGTGGTACATATACACTATAGAGTATTACACAGCCATAAAGAAGGACAAAATTATGGACTTCTCAGCAACATGGATGGATTTAGAGCTTATCATACTCAGTGATCTATCACAGAATCAAAGAATTGAGTACCATATGTCCTCACTTATAAGCAGACCCTGAACACATCATAATACTATAAGAAAGGGTTTGGCAGTGGCAGGACCCTGCCAAGAGGGAGGCACACATAACATCAATAAGAGTGCCTAATCTCAAACTAGGTGAAGTAAGGACCAAAGGGAGGCCCAAACTTTACCTGTACGATGACCACTTATCTACCTAATCCTGCATTGTACCCCACATCTTTTAAAATAAAAATAATAAATAAAAATAAAAATAAATAAATAACTAGATAAATAACCTGAGAGTCAAACATGATTATAAGGGTACTTGAATTAATCAGACACAGGACTAGTGTGTACAGGGTCATGAGTGAACATTATATTATAGTTCAAACAAGAAACTAGAAAATGAGTACCTTGATCAGAAAAATAAATGACTCTTAGTAAAACTATGAGAAGATTTTTGGTTTCATGAAGCAATTCAGACATATCAAGAAAAACCAAAAGTACAGAATCAAGTAACACTGGAGGAAAACATTACTTTTCTAGACCCTTGGAATAAATTTCAGCATGAGGTCATAACAGTAAAGTTGGATCTGCAGGAAAAAAATGTTACAGGAACTGGATTTTATTAAAAGCAAATCAATATCTTTAAAAAATATTGTTTTAATATGGGGAACCAATATTTAGAAAGATCATTATAAATAATTCATTTAATTTCTTTTTATTACAACCAACTTAATCACAATTAAAAGTTCCTTTCACAAATTCCCCTTTATGAATCTTATCGTGACTTAAACAGACCATCTATTACATGCTTGGACTTTCTGATTTGTTCTATATTTTCCTATTTCCTAAATAACCACTTTGGCCTTTAGGACAAAAATGTAACATACACTATCCTTTTTTATATAAAAGTGTTCTCTTTTCTTTTAAACTTCCTTATCAAAATATATCTTCATATACATAACTTTTTTTACATTTTTATTCCTTACTGGTTCTTTTCTTCCTTGTTTCTTCCTTTTTTAAAAAATAAAGGTGCGTTCTTGCTATATTGCCCAGGATGGTATTGAATTCCTGGCCTCAAGCAATCCTCCTGTCTCAACCTCCCAAAGTTCTAGGATTATAGGAATGATCCAACACACCTGGTCCCTGTTCCTTGTTCCATAAATAACTTTTCCAAGTTCATAATTTGAACCAATTGTTAGGTAATTTCTGAATTAGATAAAATTACACATATTCTTTGGCACATTTTGTATACAGAATTATATATTAACTAGAAAACGTATTTTTAGCAACCTTTAATTATAGCGAAAACCTGGGAAGCAAGAAATCCTGAACTATCTATCAGATATTAGCATTTTATAGATAAGCATCATTCCACAGTTTTTAGAAACATATTTCTCCATATCATAACCCTTTTTTAATTGGAATGACCCAGACATCTCATAAGCATCCAAAATAACTTTAAGATCTTAAATTACATTAAAGTTTACCTACAAGTATTTATGCTATCTATATTTTCTCAGTTCATTCACCTTTAGCAGTTTATCTAGATTACTTATGAGAACTGAAATATTGGACAAAGCTTATCATCATTTCATTGTGAACCATTTTTATAGCCTTTGAATATCAGGTGTTGACCTAACTAAAAACCTTAAAGTTAAATACATGGGTTTTTCACCAATAACTCAGTAGATTCAGCTGTTTTCATTAAACCAACAACATTAAATTACTCTTATTTGTAAAAAAAGAAATTAAAAAAAAAAAAGAAACAAAGAACTGAATACCAAATGTACTCACTCATAAGTGGGACCTGATTAATTACATTTGCACAAAGAAGGGATCTGGATCTATGGTCATTGCCAGGGGAGGAAGTGGGAGACAGCTGGAGCACATAGCACATCACAAAGGATACTTGGTTCTAAACCTGGGGAAGTGAAGGCCAGTTGGAGGTTCAAACTTCACTTGCACGCAAACTGGTTATGTAGCTAATCCTAACTTGTATCCCACATATCTATAATTTTAAAATAAATAAATAAATAAAATTTTAAAAATGCAATTGATATTTGCAGAGTATTTTAGATAAAATTTTTCAATATGTTATATATAGTTATTAATAAATATCAATAAATTAAAACTACACACAAAGACCATTTTGGTTTTATCTGATTTTATAGTTTTATAGCCTACTGTGCCAAACCCTGATACCTCGAAATATCTAACAGAGACAAATATAAAACCATCTGGCCAATAAAACTAGACAAAAAAAAAGTATGCTGACAACTCTGAAGGCATTTCTATCTTTATTTTCCCAATAATTGTAAATTCACCATGTCCATCAAATACCTAAGTCACATGAGCCATTAAGTTATTTGATCTTACTAATTTATGAGTGTTCTTTCATTTGTAAGCCAATTTGGCACCATGTAAACACAGCACATAAGACAAGTACATACACATCCAATGACTGTATCGACATACACATAAACACTATCACCCTGACTGCAGCAGTGACTCACAGGCCTCAAAAATGTCCAAACTGAAATAATCAGGTGATTTCCACTCTATCTGCTGGGCATATTCAACCTGCAACAAACAAAAATTCCTTTGGAATTTCCCACATTGAGAGGAGCTGATCCCACTGTCTGGAACCCACCAAGGATGCTCACCCACCCAGATACAGATGCCAAACTTCAAAGGCTGTTGTCTCTAGGCAATCAAGAGTGTGATTGGGGCCAGCAGCAGCAGAGCTGAAGAGAAAGAGACTGAAACCCACCCCTAGCAAAATATGGTTGTCACCTGATAGGGTTTCTGAAACTCCCCTGACCCTTAGCTGCCCAGCCATGAGCAATGTGTTCCTGATCAGGAAGCAGAATTGTTGCACATGGGTGACATCAGCTAGAGAGATAGGAGACAAGCTTCAAATTCGTCTCTCCCCACCCCCAACTAAAGTTGGGTGTTTATAAAGTGGGGAAGGAAGACAGGAGGGGCAAAGAAAATGAGCGGTTAATAGTTAGCAGGTGGTTGAATGAGGGGTCTAGCATCCCACTGTAACCATGTGTGGAGAACAGGAGTTAGGACAAGATAAAGAAAGAGGAGTCGGTGCAGGCATGGAACAAGTAGAGGCTAGATTTAATGGGAATGTGGTTTTGACTCAGCGAGGACAATGAATTAAGACAGAGAAAATGATGTCAAGGGCATGTGCAAGGGAAACTCATAATTGATTGAAGTTGCATAAGGAAGGGAGAGAGGATTTGAAGACGGTGAGAATGAAATAGTGGAAGAATAGCCGGGCTCGGTGGCTCAGCCTGCAATCCCAGCGCTTTGGGAGACTGAGGTGAGTGGATTGCCTGAGCCCGCGGGTTCGAGACCCGCCTGGGCAACTTGGCAAGACCTCATCTCTACAATAAATCAAAAATCAGCCGGGCGTGGTAGCGCACGCCTGCAATTCTGGCTACTCGGAAGGCTGAGGCCGAAGGATCACCTGAGCCCAGCAGGTTGAGGCTGCGGTGGCCGGGAGTGTGCCATTGCACTCCAGTCTGGGTGACAGAGTGAGACTCTGACTCAAAAAAGAAAACAAAAAAAAAGAAATAGAAATAGTGGAAGAATTAATGGATTAAAGGTCCTAATTAGAGGGGTTAAAGAATTATTGGAGTCAGGATGCCAGAGGAAGAAAGATGAAAAAACAGCCCATGATTGTCAGAGATTGGGAAGCCTGAAACCAAAATTATGGAGAGGCTGTAGTTATTAGTCAAGATCTAAGTTATGACTATGGGAATCAATGACTAAGTTAAGTTGGAAGGCAAACTCAGTGAAGGGGACAAATTCAAAGAATGAAAGATGTTGAAAAAATATCTACAAAGAATTTTTTTTTTTTAAGTCAGATTCTCACCGTTGTCCATGCTGGAGTGCAACGGCACACTCATGGCCACTGCAGCCTCGACCTGCTGGGTTCAGGCGATCCTTCTTTCTCAGCCTTCCAAGTAGTTGGACCCACAGGTACACATCACCACACCTGGCTAATTCTTTTATTTTATTGTAGAGACAAGGTCTCACCAAGTTACCCAGGCTGGTCTTGAGCTCCTGTGCTCAGACAATCCTCTAGCTTCTGCCTCCCAAAGTGCTGGAATTACTGGCATGAGCCACCATGCCCAACTATGACCAAGAATTAAGATCAGAAATAGTATTGGTAAAAGGGGGAAAGGGGGAATGTAAATTCTGTATAATAAAAAAATTTGGATGGCCTTTGTTCCCTGTTCCTGAAGATAGTCCAGGAAATTTCCCAAGTGACAGGAGTGGCTTTGTTATTCATGCCTGATAGTTTATGTTAACGAGGTGACTCAAGATAGTTTGTGCCAATGAAATGACTCCAGATGCAGGCTGGCTACTCTGGAAAGACCAACCATGTGATTAGAGGGTTGGAGCTTTGAGTCATGTGATGAAGGAGGGAGTGAGAGATGGTAGCTGAGTTCAGTCGGTGGCCAATGGTTCAGTCAATCATGCCTATACAGTGAAACCCCATAAAAACTCTGGACACCAAAGTTTGTGTGTGCTTCCCCGGCTGGAATACTCTGTGTATTGTTTCACCTTGATGTGCCAGGTAGGTGATATATCCTGGCTCCATGAGGGGAAAACACCAGAGGCTTCATGTTTGAGAGTCTCCCAGACCCCACCCTATGCACTGCTTCTTTTAACTGATTCCAATTCATATCCTTTTACTACTATAAAACCATAATCGTAAGAAAGAAAACAAAACTAGGGACATAAAAATTCTGGAACTTTGGCATAGCTATTTACTTACATGGCAAAGAAAAAAAATCAATCTGCTCAGAAAAAGAGTAAACCACACACACCAAGGAGAGTGTGTGTGATTTTAGAAAGGTATTTCATAATTATCTTTTTTATGATTGTGACATTTCTTTGTAAGTAATGCTTTACAGTCGAATAAAGACAATTCCCTTCAACTTGTCACAACTTACCTGAAATACAATAGGATAGTTATAAAGTAGCAGGTAAGCGGTTAGCCACAGAATCACATTTAGAAACTTCTAGTTAAAAACAAGTCAATAAATAAATTAAATTAAAGTAAGGAAACAAATAGATAAATAGAAACACTAAGCATTCTCCATTCTCTAAGGTCAAGGTTTTGAAGAACCTTTATCTACAGAATCTAAAGCAATGGCCCTGTTTGTAGACGGCTTTTGTGACCAAGCCACAAAGGAACTCACAGGCTGCTCTCTGCCCCCTACTGGTAACTCTGAGTACAGGCAGTGGGCTCTGCAGAAGCAACCTGTCTTGTGAACTGCATGTGACTAATGCAACCCTCAGAGGAAGCTGACATTAGAACTTAGAGACAGTCCTTGCCCAAGAAGGGTAGATTTTGAAAGTATAAACTATTTGATGTCTGGTATTTTAAAGATTAGCAACTTTTCCTGACTCATCTGTGTATGATAACTGTTTTGGCTTAAATATATATATACATATATATATATTTAAAGACCAGCTTGTCAGTGAGTGATAACCTGTGTTATGTTATCTAAAAATCACAGACTTTCTGTATTTTTTGTGTTGTTTCAACAAGACTAGTCTATGATGTGATAGTAAACAACTCCCAAAGCACAGCAGCTCATTTAGTTCACAGCCAATTTAGTTCTCTCCATGCTAAATATTAAAGGTAGACCAGAAGATTTAAATCCTAAATCACTAAGATAAATCCAGGGCAGTGGAAGCTCCACCTTAACACTTAGCCTCAAGATCATCCCAGCAAGGAACTCACACCCACTCCCATCTCTGGTTGACACATAGCTCTCTGCCCAAATTTATTAGCCAAAACATGTGATGTAGTCCACTTGACTTCACATTTCTTGGTAGGACGAAGTAGGAAACCACTCCTAGTCTCTTCTCACTTGAGACTCAAGTCTGGCCCAAACATACCCAGCACCTAAAACGTTCCTGAGCTAGCTTCTTATGATACAGAAGAATCCACCAAGGGATTCTGGCACAGGAGCCAACAACCTTCCGGAAATCATAAGAAGATAATATGTGGAAATGTGGGAAATAGTGAGTCCCTGTTTCCACAAATACCTTCTGCCACCAAAGTTAATCAATTTTACATCTTCAGATTTCAAAAATATTTAAAATTATTTTTAATTTAAAAAGGCAATGTGTGCTCAGAAATTTCAGAAAGGGCAGAAAAGTCTCAAGACAAAAGTACACCAGATTTTCTTACCAAAGAGATATCCATTTCTCATTACAGAGCATTTATAGATACACTTGACCCTTGAATAAAGCAGGAGGTTAGGGGAGCCAGTCTCCTGCACAGTTGAAAATGTACTTATATCTTTTAACCCCTGCAAAACTTAACTACTAATAGCCTACTGTTGACTGGAAACCTTACCGATAACATAGTCGACTAACACCTATTTTGGACATTAGCGTACTATATACTGCATTCTTGCCATAAAGTAAGCTAGAGGAAAGAAAATGTTATCAAGAAAATCATAAGGAAGAGAAAATATATTTACTCTTCCTGATATGGAAGGGGATCATCATAGAGGTCTTCGTCCTTATCATCTTCACATTGAGTAGACTGAAGAGGAGGAGGAGGAAGAGAAGCAGTAAGTCTTACTGTCTCAGGGGTGGTAGAAGTGGTAGAGGTGGTAGAAGGGGAGGCAGGGGAGACAGGCACACTAGTTGTAACTTCATGGAAATATGCAGGAACTTCTGTCTGACTTTTTTGCTTTTACAGTTCTCTAAAATATTTTTATGGGGTTCCAATCCTTCTTCTACCGTTTGTTTTAGTTTCAGTGCCCATGTCAGAGAAGGGTCCATATCATAAAATAAGCCAAAAGCAGCATTGAATAACTGGAACCTTCTGCCAGATTGTCTAGTGTCAATTTGTTTCCTGGCACTGCTTCTTTCTACGTCGTCTTCCTCACCATCTGGCTGGTTCCAAAGCACTTATCTTCACTTCTGTTCATTCCTCCGGTCTGGTGTCTTGCATGTCTTCAAGATCCATATCTTGAATCACTTCACACACACCCCCCTTTTTTTGCCATATCCACAATCTCTTTCATTATTTCTCTGATTCGCTCTGTCATAAATCCTGTGTTCACTTTGGGAGGCAGAGGTGAGGGGATTTCTTGAGTCCAGGAGGTCGAGACCAGTCTGAGCAACTTGGCAAGACCTTGTCTCTACAATAAATACATACATACATGCATGCATACCTACATATATAAATTAACCAGGCATGGTGGCACATGTCTGTGGCTCCAGCTACTAGAAAGGCTGAGGCAGAAGGATCACCTGAACCCTGCAGGTTGAGGCTGTGGTGGCCGTGATTGGGTCACTGCACTCCAGCCTGGGTGACAGTCTGAGATTCCAACTCAAAAAAATAAAAATAAATAAATCCTGTGAAGTCATGCACAACATCTGGACAGTCGTTTTTTCTTTCCAGGAGGAATTCATCGTTTCAAGCTTAGTGGCTTTCACAACTTTTTCTCCAACAACAATGGCATCTTCAGTGGTATAAACCTTCCAGAATTTCATGATGTTCTCTCTGTAGGGGTTCTTTTCCATAGTGTTGACAATTTTTTTCTATAGAGTACTGTGTGTAATGAATCTTCTTTTTCTTTTTTTGAGTTGGAGTCTCACTCTGTCGCCCAGACTGGAGTGCAGTGGCATGTTCACGGCCACTGCAGCCTCGACCTGCTGGGTTCAGGCGATCCTTTTGCCTCAGCCTTCCAAGTAGCTGGAACCACAGGCATGCGCTACCACACCCAGCTAATTTTTTATTTACTGTAGAGACGAGGTCTCACCAAGTTGCCTGGGTGGGTCTCGAACCCGCAGGCTCAGGCAATCCACTCGCCTCGCCCTCCCAAAGTGCTGGGATTACAGACTGAGCCACCGAGCCCAGCCAGTGTAATGAATCTTATAACCTTATGACTGTATGACCTGATGACTGTCCTTATGACCCCCTGATGTAAAGACTGAATTAGAGATGTTGTGGTTGGGAGAAAGTGTTAACTCATGGGACTCTGCATGGCCAGGGGTGCTGTTTAATATCAAAAGAACTTTCAAAGGCAGCCCCTTACCAGCAAGGTACTTCCTGACTTCAGTGACAAAGCATCAATGGAACCAATCCAGAAAAAAGTTCTTGTTATCCAGGCCTTCTTTTTGTACAAGCAAAAGACTGGCAGCTGTTTATCTTTTCTCTTCAAGGCTCAGGGGTTAGTAGCTTTATAGGTAAGAGCAGTCCTGATCATAAACCTGCCTGCATTTGTGGAAAACAGTAAAGTTAGTCTTTCCTTTTCTGTCTTAGATTGTGGTGCTCACTTCCCCTACTAATAAATATCCTTTGTGGCTGTTTTACTTTTCAGGAAGGAGCCCTTTCGTCTGCATTAAAAAATCTCTTCAGGCAGATATCCTTTCTCATTAGTGACTTTTTTTTCATGGTGTCTGAGAACCCATCTGTTGCCTCTTGATTGGCAGAAGCTGCTTCTCCTGGTATGTTCTAAGCCAAACCCCTTTCAAAAATTCTAAAACTGGGGGAGAGAGGTGGGGTTGGCAGTTGAGGGAAACTGCTGGGAAGGGAGGGGCACACCTCATCAATAAGGGTACCTGCATAATGAACATTTGTATACCTAACCCTGAATTGTACCCCACATCTTTAAAATAAAGAGAAAAAAAATAAAGAAAAATAAATAAATAAAATTCTCAAACCATCCTTGGCTGGCGTTAAATTCTCCAGCTGTAGATCCTTCACTTTCCTCTTGCTTTAATTTGTCAAATAATGAGTTCACTTTTTCTCAAATTGTATTAGTATCTATTGCTATGCCTTTCTTATAGCAATCCAGCACCAATATAAAAGCTGCGTTTTCAATATGAGATACAAAGGTATTTAGCAAGAAGTGGAAGGTTTTTGCAACTGCTAGCTGCAGCAACAGCTTCCTGAATTTCCTTTTCTTTCTTTTTTTTTTTTTACAATGGTCTTTATGCTGGATTCATTGATCCTGAAATTGTAGAAAGTCACAACTCAGCCTCCAATCTATGGTACATATCAAACAATTTCTTTTTCTTATGATGTCTGACTTTTCTGTGCTTCTTGGGCACACTTCCAGCATCACTAGTGGCTCTTCATATGGGTCTCATGGTGTTATTCAAGGTTTATAGTATTGCACTGAACACAATTAAATATACACAAGAGCCACGAGAGAACACTTTTTACTGAGATATACAATTTACTAGCAAGAAGAACTGTTCAGGAGGAAATGATTAGCATCACAGGGCTTAATAGGATACTTGCAATACTTGAGCTCACTGCAGTAGCAATGAGGTGACTACAAAATAATTATAATAGTACAGTCTTTCTATAGTTAATTTTATGCAGCTATGTTTTTTGAAATTTTTATTTTTGTAGGGATGGGATCTTGCTATGTTGCCCAGGCTGATGTCCAACTCCTAGTCTGAAACAATCCTCCTGTTTCAGTCTCCCAAAGGGAGGATTATAAGGGCGAATTCCTGTGCCCAGAGCAATGATAATTTGTGTAACTCAATCTTTTAATATATATATATATAACAGGTTAAATTAATAAAAAATATAAAAAGTCAAAAAGTGCGAGCATTTTCAAAGTACATAATGCATGTTGCTTACTTGTAAAATCCAGGAAGTCAGGAACTTTATCTTATTTGCCTCTGGGTCAGGAGAACCAGAAAAGCGAGGGACACATAACAGACACTCACTAAGACTGTACTAAATTACTGAATGAATACATTGCCCAAGGGTTTTCCAAAATAAACAGTGCTCTCAAATACAATCATTCCCACAGAAAGTTAAGTCTATCACTTGTTGCCATCTTGGTCTGATTTATTACTTAACTCATTTATTTCTTCCTGATACTCCACTAAAGGCACAGGCATATTTAATAGGATCCATTGCTTGGGAGGTAGTAGATGGTGGGTGGGCAGTCACAAACTAACTTTTCACTCCAATTCCCCAAAAGCTTGTCCTGAGACTTTAAGATTCAACAACATATTGGATAATCTAGCAGTAAAAAACAGAATGCACTCCACAAAAAATAATCGTAGCCTCCTAAAGCCTGGGTAGGGAATAGGAGCTTGTAGATACGTAGAAAATGAGTCACTCACTGTGTGCATGGGGGTGCATGCCTGTTAATGACCACAATAACATCAATTATGTTTTGATTAAAAGTTGTTCATATTCCTCAAACAAATCCATGTCCAAGAAGCACACGTTGCTTCCTTCCCCACCACAGGACCATCGTCTCAGAACAGTCTTTGACAAATCCCTTCACTTTCCAGTCTCACTCTTCTCTAATAACACAACCAAGTGTACACGTAGTGGTTTGATATAAAGTGTCTATATCTCAGTTCCTAAATTAAGGCCTTTCACAGAGCTTTTAATAATACAGTCCTTTGCACCTGGAATTATAGGCAAAGTTAAAAATCGTTCCTCCTTTGCCTTTCAACAAATTTCAGTTCTCCCCTCTCACTCTGTGCATGCAAATTCTATTAATGCTAATGGAAGCAATGCACGTCCATACGGGGTGGAATATATCTCTAAATCACACTTTAATCTTTAGCTACATAACTCTGGCGTCTGTTCAAATGATACATGTGCCTCAGATACACACTGTATGTCTGTTGTTTCCTGTCTGGGTATTAAAATTTATTCATGTATTTTTAGTAGCTATTACCACATTTTGGCCAACAAATTTTGTTATTATTGTTATACATGTGTTGAGTTTTAACTGGGTGCTAGATGTGACCATAAACATTCCTGATTTATTATAATGCAATTAGAATGTAAATGTGATTCCTGACCAGGTTATATTTATTTTTTTTTTAATGGAAATTTTCTGTTGTTTTCCACCTGGTTAAACATATGCAGTAAAAAGAAAACATAATGCAAACAAAATAAATATAAGTAACCTGGTAGCTTCTTTCTGTGTTGAATCATGGTTACCGTTACACAATATTTATAAAAAAAATTTTAATGCATGCATTTTAAAAAACGCTCTAGTGAGATCATATTTGATTTACTTTTACTAAAAAATATTTTATTAACCATATTAACTTTTTAGAGAAAAAGCGGTTAGCTAAATAATTTTACATTATTTTTGCAAAATCCTAATGGATGTTCTCTGGACACATGTAAAGCTAGTTTTGGCCATTTCTCAAGGAGGCCCCATATACCTCCCTCCTCACATTCCTTCTTTCCTTTTTCCTTTTCCCTTTTCCATCTGTTAAAAGAAAAACTTTAGACAAATTAAATTTAACAGAGTTTAATTGAGAAAAGAACGATTCTCAGATTGGGCAGCCTCCTGAACCACAGTAGATTCAGAGAGGCTCCAGCACAGCCACATGGCGGGAAGATTTATGGACGGAAAAAGGAAAGCAATCTACAGAAGATGGAAGTGAAGGATGGAAACAGCCGAATTGGTTACAACTCGGTGTTGGCCTGGTTTGAACAGTGGCTGCCTTTGATTAGCCGCAACTCAGCGATCGGCACAAGAGTGGGTTATAATTTCTTCACTATGTTCAGGAAACCCTAGGTCGGACTTAAAATATGAAAGGAAACAGCTTTAGGCTAAACTTAATTTAACACCACAAGGTTTCCACAAAAAGGTGAAAAAGAAAGATAATACTGAAAAATGTAAAGTAGAGCAAGGTTGAAATTCATATACTTTGAGGTGAGGAAAAATGGAAGTTTTTCTTTGTACCTGATCTCTTGTTCTGGAGCCCACAGCAGTAGATGACAGAAACTTGCCAGTTAAATGCATTCATTCTATTTGCATTTAAGACGGCAGATAGTAATGCCAAGCTCAAAGTCTCTGCCACGACTGTTTTTCACTTTCCTTTCCCCTTCTCCTTCCTGAGAGAACAGGGCAGGATGAAGCTTTTTTTTTTTTTTTTTTTTTTGAGTTGGAATCTCACTCTGTCGCCCACACTGGAGTGCAGTGGCCGCTCCCGGCCACCACAGCCTCGCCTGCTGGGCTCCTGCGATCCTTCTGCCTCAGCCTTCCAAGTAGCTGGAATTACAGACTCGCGCTACCACGCCCGGCTGATTTTTTGATTTATTTAGAGACGAGGTCTAGCTGCCCAGGCGGGTCTCGAACCCGCGGGCTCAGGCAATTCACTCACCTCAGCCTCCCAAAGGCGCAGGATTACAGGCTGAGCCACCGAGCCCGGCAGGATGAAGCTTTTATATCCTCAGGCAGTGTCAGTAGGTGCAGCAGGTTTTATCAATTTTTTTTCCAGTTGAGGTCTCGCTTTGCTGCCCAGGCTGAGTACAGTGGCACTATCATGGCTCATCACAGCCTCAAACTCTTGGGCTCAAGCAATCTTCCTGGCTCAGCATGCCGAGTAGCTGGGGCCATAGGTATACACCACCACACCTAGCTAGTTGGTTTTTTATATATATATATATTTTGTAGAGTCAAAGTCTCACTAATTTGCCCAGGCTGGTCTCAAACTCCTTGGCTCAAGCAATCCTCCCGCCTCATTCTTCCAAAGTGCTAGGATTACAGGTGTGAGCCACAGTGCCCAGCCTACCAGTTGTTTTGTTTTGTTTTGTTTTTTTATAGCAACTCAGAGAGCCCTTGGCCTCTACCACAGTCTCCAGGCATGAAGTCCCCCTTCTGCAGAAACTTCACATTGTGTGGAGCCTGCACCCATACCAGAGCCACTCACCCAAGCCTCATCCCTCAGCTGTCTTCTCTCTGATACAGTGACGTGTTTGGATGTGGTTTTGTTTCTATTTTAAAACTTAACTTCTCTGAAAGACTTGCAGCTTCCCAGACTATGTCTTGAGAAGCCAGGACTAAGTGAGGGTCCCTTCACTACAAATCTTTGTGTTTCTATCACCTTCAACCCATCTACAATGCTCCTCCCTGGGTTTAAACTCCAAGTGGGAGGAGCCAGGACAGTCATTTCCGACCCCTCCTTTCTTCTCTTCCAGTAAAACCTTCTACTTTCCCTTTTTATCTGACCGAATTGTCTCTAAAATACATATTTCTCCTTCCTATTCCATGGCATTTGCCATTCTTACCTATATTCCTTACTGATGTAATCTGATTTTGCTGAAGTATGGGTCTGTGGGGGCCCATTGGCCCCCTAAAGGTTTGCTGATAAAAATCACGAGGCAAGATTGATTATCAGGAGAAAAGGCATACAAATTTTTTTAATGTGTATGCAAGGGAGCTTTCAGAATGAAGACCCACCTTCCCAATGAGTTACAGATACCTAAATATTATCTCAGGGTTGCAGAGAGAATGGGGGCTTGCATTCTGTTAAAACAGGTTATGGGAAGGGAAGGAAGAGGAATTCTATTTGAGAAGCAACACATGGTTGCAACAGTGAATGAATGGGGAAGACAGAATGGTAAATAGTTATCATTGGAAGTTGAATGAACCTGAGAGACAGGCGTTATTTTGTAAAAGGGTTGGACCAGAGCTGATGACATTCTTCCTCTCCTTTCCTGATAGCAGAAGAGGCAGCTTCCCCATGACTCAATGGAGGCAGGAAGGTCATTGAGACTTTGTGGCAAAAAGCCATATTTTGGGGTAAATTTCCCTGCACCTCTATAGGTCAGAAATGTGTTTAGAAGAAACTGAGCTCCTCCCCAATTTCAGAGAGTAAAAAATAATTTGGATTAAGCCAAACATGTTAATTCAGTGACTCTGGCAAATTGGCTTGGGAATAGCACGTGATACAACTACGACCCCTGCCTGAGATCTGAGAAGCAGAATGCCAGGGGCTCTGGCAAAGGATTTCTTCCTTAAGGACAGACGTGAGTAGGGAAGACCTCCTCTTCCACGTAGTCCTTGGGTATTGGTTATGGAGACACAAGGCCTGCAACTTCTGCAGTAATCTTGCAACTGTGAGGAGAGCAGCCAGCCTGCCAAGGTGGCAACCAAGGTAAGAAAAAACCCTGGTCCTTAATGATGCCATTGAGTCATTGAGCTAGACACCCTACTTAGAACCACCTATCTTCAGATTTTTTTATTTTATTTTTGAGTCAGGGTCTCACTCTCACCAGGCTGGAGTGCAGTGACACACGATCACGGCTCATTGCAGCCTCCACCTCCTAGGCTCAGGCAATCCTTCCACCTCAGACTCCCAAGTAGCTGGGACTACACCATGCCCAGCTAATTTTTAAGTTTTTTTGTAAAGACGATAAGGTCTTGCTATGCTGCCCTGTCTGTTCCAGATTTATGTTTATGTGAGGTGATATTTCCTTCTATCTGGCTTTTGGTTGCCAAAAGTACACTGACTTACTCTATCTTCCCTGAGGTAAAATTGTTCAGAGGGCCACAGGGAAAGAAAGCAGAGACCAGATAAAGGGAAACGTGTTGAAATATAAAATAAGACATATTGTACTCATAACAAATAAATATCTCTCATTAAGTGATAGAGAGATATGTGGTACAATGACATCACAATTCTTTCTGAGTTACCTAAACAACAAAAGAGTTATCGGTTGAATTCACTTTCCCAGTCTTGAACAATTGAGTCCAAATGGCTACCTGGATGTTACTGAGGCTAGGATAAACCTAGCCTGCTTTTATAAAAAGTATCTCAAGCACTATTAGTCCCTATAGAAAGGCATCCTTTATAGAGCCCCCAAATGTCCACAGTGCTTGAGAGTCCCACCTAAAACTCCATCACCCAGATGAAAGAGACAAAAGAAAACTCTGATTTATCAGACACTGCCTTTTGTTGGGAGAGAGGGGATTATTTGTTAATGTTTTTATTAACATTATAAATATACATAGTTTAAGGAGTCAAGAAGTTCTACAAGCTTTTCTTTAAAAAAAAAAAACTAACTAACTATTCCTCTTTTCCTCCATTATGTCCTGCTTCCCAGAGGCAAATACATTCAGCTCTTTAAATTGAATTGGCCAGGCATGGGGACTCATGCCTGTAATCCCAGCACTTTGGGAGGCAGAGGTGAAAGGATTGCCTGAGCCCAAGCGTTCAAGACTGGCCTGAGCAACACATGGCGAGACCTTGTCTCTACAATAAATCAAAAAATTAGCTGGGTGTGGTGGCATCCACCTGTAGTTCCAGCTATTTGGAAGACTGAGGTGGAGGGATCACCTGAGTCCAGCAGGTTGAGGCTGCAGTGGCCATGAGCATGCCACTGCACTCCAGCCTGGGTGACAGAGTGAGACTCCAACTCAAAAAATAAAATAAAATAAAAAATAAATAGAATCACTTGAATTCATTTCCAAATTTTTCAAAGTATGATGTTTTTAGTTTGCTAGAACCACCATATCAAAATACCACAGACCAGGTGGCTTAAACAACAGAAGTTTACTTTCTCACAGTTCTGGAAGGTGGAAGCCCAAGCTCAAAGGGTCCGCAGATCTGGTTTCTCCTGAGGACCCCCCTCCCCCTGGCTTGGAGATGGTCACTTCACTGTATCCTCACATGGTCTTTTCTCTTGTGGTAAGCCTTAATCTCCTCTTCTTACAAGGACAACAGTCATATTGGATTGGGGCCTACCCTAACAGTCTCATTTTAACTTAATTACCTCTTTAGTGTCCTGATGTCTAAACACAGTCACGTTCTAAGGTACTGAGGTTAGAATTTCGACATATGAATGTGGGGGCACATATTTCAGTTCATAACAGATCATATAAGTTGAAAATATTTCCACAGAACTCACTATTCAGCAGTATAGTGATGGTGTTCTAAACTCACATATACATTTTTCTCACAGTAACCCTGTGAGATGCCCCATTTTACAGATGAGTCCGGAGGCCCAGAGAGATCAAGTAAATTAGCCAACATCATACCACTGAAAGTGGTAGAGCTGTGATTCAGACCTAGGCAGTCAGGACTCAAGAATCATGTTTTTAACATGAAAGTGCACTCCATCCTTATGTGTAAATTCTCTCTATGAAAGATGAGCTTTTCAGCACTCTTTCCAACCATACACACACACACACACACACACACACACACACACACACACAACTTCCCTCTTCCAGTATTATTTCATAAATTCTGTTTAGACCAATACTCAGTGTTTACCTTTTAAGACTGTTTTTTATAGTCAAGCAATAGAGAACACTATTTCTTCTTCTTTCTTGCCTAAGTGTTCACATCCTTGGAGTTAATTGTGGCCTTGTTTTTACTATTGCTTAGTTTTCTGTGTATTTATCACTAATTTAACCCTAAATTCTGAAGATGGTTAAATCCCCTCTCAATGTTTACTCACATCAAATAGACTAGTAATTTCATCTTTTGAAAGTAATTTCCGCCAGAGCCTCTGGACCTGCTCCAGTTTGCACTGTTTACTCTTTAAGCCTAGAGGACATTTACCATCTTGGTAGAAATTTTGTCCACATCGTAGAGATTTTGCTTTGCTTTGTGTTAGATCTCTTCTTTCATGAATGCATCTTTATAAGTTTCTTATTTCACTTTCTCATTTTAGGGGTGTATCTTCTCGGAGTTTCCAGAGAAGACAAATTGGGTGGTAAATTTAAAGTCAAAAAAATGTCTTTACTTTACACTTAATAGTTTGACTGAGATTGAGTATTAGGTTGGAAGTAATTTTTTTTTTTTTTGCCATTTGTTATCAAGCTTCCAGTACAATACCACATATATGTGATCCATCTATTCTCTTTGGAGCTTGCATGTTCTTCTTTTTGCCCGTAGTATTCTGAAATTTTGCTATGAGGTGTTCTGTATTCATAACTGGGCCAAGCACTTATCCTGGAAATTCACACCTTTAAGTTCTGAAATGCTATTGAATTGTTTTGCTTATAATTGCTTTTTGCTAGCCTTCCCCCATGACTCCCATTTCTCTGATCTTTCAGAAATTTATTTTCTTTAGATATCAGATATTTAGATATTTCTTTCCTCTCATTGCTCTACTTACTGAGATTTCCTCAACTTTATCTTCCAATTCATCAATTGAAGTTTTTTGTTTCTGCCATCATATATATATGTATATAATTTTAATTTTAATTTTAATTTCCAGAATCTCTTTTATGTTCTTTCAGTGTTTTTTCTTATGGTTTATGCTTTTGTATCATGGATGTAATATATTTTTTTACACATCTGAGATTTTTCATCTATGTCTTCCCCTTTTTTTCTATTTATTTGTTTTCAATTCTGTCATAGTAGGGTTTCCTGAGACCAAAATCAGGGGCAAGTAGTTAATTGGGGTGTACCCTTGGAACAAAACTTTTAAGCAAGAGAAAATCAGGACTGGGTCTGGTTCATAGCTGGTGAGAAGTTGAACTGATACAGTTCCAACAGTCAGTTCCAGAGGGAGCTCTGGAGCTGGGAGGGGTCTTCAGAGTCATTCCCAGTTAAGACAGACAGCCAGGTCCTTTCACCCCACCCTCTACCCCACATCCCAACCAGGCTTTGAATAATGGGTTGCTCCTGGGGAGAGGATGTAACCATGGGCAAGACGGTGCCTTTTAGGCACTCAGCTGTGACCCCTCACCGACTTAATCTTCTAGTTACTTGGTGATCTTTAGTTTTTCATAAAGTGTAAAATACTAAAAAGTTTCTTGAAAGCTCTGAGTACAACCTGGCACCTGTCAGCTGTGATCTACACTATTGTGTCTGGCTGGTCATTTCATTGGGTTCCCCAGTTGTCTTTTCTCTTGACTGGTCAGATATCATAAAGAAGCATCCTCTGGCAGGGTGCAGTGACTCACACCTGAAATACCAGCACATTTGGTGGTCAAGGTTGGAGGATCACTTGAGACCAGGGATATGCCCACCTAGGCAACATAGCAAGACACCAAAAAAAGAAGAAGAAGCATCTTCTGCCTAGACTATATTGTCAACACTCTGGGAGCCAAGCTGAAAGACAGATTAGAGACAGGGGTCTGGATATTCAGTATGCAAATATTCAATCACTCTGTTTTCAGCAGAGTGGATTCCCCTCCCATCCCCACCCCCCATGCCCCCTCCTTCTTCTTGGTACATCTCAATCCAGAGAGGTTTTATTTTGTTTTGTTTTGTTTTATCCACTTTGAAGACTAAACCTGTCAAGTTGGGGAAAGGAAGTTGCCTGGCTGTGCAACTGGGGATTTATTTAACTGCTTCTTAAAGAAGCTTTCAACCAATCTTTCTATTTTTAGCCCCACCTTCAATCTCATTTCCAGGGTACCTGGAAATGCCATTTCCTGAACCTTTTGGATATTCTGCAGTGTAAAAGCTTCTCAGCTTTTCTCACCGTCAGCAAAGAATTTGGCTTTCTAGGTCTGCTGAGTCAGTACCATTCATTCATCTGCTTTCTAGCTTCCAAAATTTTGCAATTTCTTTCTCTTTCATTCTTTTTTGTCCTTGTGGATACCTTTTAAAAATATCCCTTTCCTGTCATTTCAAGGAGCAAAAGTACATGTGTCTACTTAAACACTGACTTACACATTCTCTCTCTTTCCCTCTTTCTCTCTCTTCTCACATACACATTTTTTAAGTAGGTAGATACTTTACCTAAAGAAAATAAGTGTCTCTCCCACCTCTGTCTCTCAGCCACCCAGTTGCCTCTTTTGCCTCCAATCCAATGCAAGCAATTACTTTGTTAGTCCTTTATGTATACTTCAAGAGTTTCTTTATGTATATAAAAAGAAACATGCATATATGTTCTTATCATTCCCTCGCCATTTTATGCAAAGATAACTTAGTAAAACACTATTCTGCACTTTGCAGTTTTCATTCAATATTGCTTCAAGTTCTTTGTATATTAGTATAGAGCTCTTTCTCATTCCTTTTAGCAGCTGTATACTATTCCAATTAATCAACTGCCTATCAAGGAATATTTTATTTGTTTCCAGTTTTTGCTATAACAACCTACAATGTATAGTCCTAAACATAAATAATTTGGCACATGTACAAGCATACCCATAGGTTAAATTCCAAGAGACATGTTGGGTCAATGTTGTATGCATTCATTATGTTGATAAATATTGTCAATCGCTCTCCATGCAGATTGTATCAATTTTTAATGCCAACAGTGGAAGACTCTGATTTATTTCCCCTGCCTCTTAGTGTTTAACAAGTTATATTATAGAAATAATTGAATAAGTAAATTTATCTCAGTATATTTTAATTTTACTCTTCTTTTAGTAAGAGTGAAATGTTTCACACGTCTAAGATAAATTTTCACATTCTATTCTTTATCATGTAGAGTTAATCCTTTTCTTTGGGTAAAGAAAGTTGTGTGTGTGTTTAAGCATGCAATCAGACGTTCAAAGGCATCATAACAACATTATTGAGCCAAATGTATAATTACAGTACTTCATAAAATCTCTTCCTACATCTAAAATGTGAGGGAGGATTCCCCACAAAAACGGAATTATCTTTTGGAGGGTGGGCCCCTGGTAGTACACGCTTCCCCTGTTAGGTAACTGTTCTAGGAACCCATCAGCATCAATGTACCAGCTAGTGTTGTTGTGACAGGTTGCATTAGGCTTTGGTGAATTTTTATTTTTTTGGAGATCTTTCAACGTGTTTGCCCATTTCATGATGAGTGATTTATACAAACAGCCTGCCCACACCACGCTGAGTGTTCAGCAGTTTTTGACCAAAAAAGCATGACTCCATGTCCCATCCTCCCTATTTACCTAATCTCAACCTGAGCAACTTTTTTTTATACCCCAGATGAAAAAAGTTCTCAAAAGGAAACATTTTGTCAATGTGGAAGAGATGAAACAAAAACATTGGAAGCACTAAATTAAGGCATCAAAACTGATGAGTTCAAAAACTGTTTTGAGCAGTGGAAAAAGCATCTTGGTAGGTGTATTGCATCAAACGGAGAGTATTTTGAAGGTGATTGTAAGTTTAAATATGTAAGAATAAATACACGATTTTTTAAATATATAAATTCTGGGGGTTTTGGGTCCCCCTTCATAGCATGTGTTGATATGTATTCAGGACAATAGATATTATCAAAATAAGTTATCTAGAGTAAGGCATTTCTCATAGAGAAGAACATGTCTAAGATAGATGGCTCCCTAACACTCAAATTATGGGTTCACTAGTCAAGTATTAGTTGAGGAAATATGCTAAGAACAAGAGTTTGTCCATGTCTGGGATATGCTAACATTGACTGTGTATTTAAGAATATAGTCTTAGAATCACAAGAAAGAGAACATTACATTAGCCAAGTAATATAATAGTTCTCAGTCTCAATCTTCTGGCCTGAAAAATGGGCATAGTAATATCTGTCCCACAATGATGGCAGTTTTGTACACCACAGAGAACCGTTAATGTAAATGACTCCCAATCCATAAAATCAGAATGGAGGTATTCATGTCAAGTCAAGTAAAAACATTGAGAATATACAAAGTTATAGAGTTCTCAGAAGGAGAATGTTTGAACCATAGAAAATTAAGGAATATTAAAATACATGAATATAAATAGATAATATAGTCCCTGATGTAAGAAAGCAGATATAATCTGAAAGCACAAAATAGAATGTCCTCACAGCTAGAAGTGAGGCAAAAAGATAGATTTTCTAATTTTGTAATTATAGAATTTATCCATTTTGTGATTATAAGTATTAGAGTATGAAAATTTTTCATAAAAACTGTGAGACTTTAAATCTCAGACAAAAGCCTGTGGAGTAGGAAATAAGATACACTGAATTAGCAAAACTTAGAAAGATATGTTTAATGAAAAAGATTTTTTACCTGCTTTCTGCAGGTCATCCTGTAGATATTTTAAATACAGATTCTTCTCAAATAAAGAGGGAATTTATATTTTCATCTCATAGTCATTCTTCTAAAAAAGCTTTCTGGAGTATAATGCATCAAGAAAACTTCCTTTCTTTATCTCTTTTTATATTGCAATTATTATATTTAGTGTAAAAATAAAAATTATAACATGAGAAATACCATTATGTGGATTATAAAATCATTTTTTCAAACAGGTATACATACTTAAAAAAATAAAAACTATAATATAATGTAACTGTCGTGTAAAACGAATGCGCTTCCTCGGATTCAATTTTTTAGTTGCAGCAATAGGTCCCCCTGGTGGAGGTTGAAAATACATTTTGTCCCATTTTTCTGTCTTTCCAAATCACTATCCTAATTTGAGCAGTTGAAGGTACATTTCTTCCTTGAAGAACTGCATAGGGAAGGGTTTAAGAGAAAAACTGGCTGATTAAAGAAAGAGTTTAGAAAGCCCGTGGACTGACTGTCACCTGCTGTCCATGTGGATTTGTATTTAACAACATTCACAATTGCAGGAATCAAACTCTGCTCCTAGAAAAGAACATTCCCCCAAACATAGTCTTAGTTGATAGAGACTAACAAAATTATGTAATATCATGAAGTCTTTAAAGATCAGTTCCCTAGATCGCAAGAGTCTAACTATTGAATCCTCTTATTGGTCTATATCTATTCATGTCTACAAGGCACATGGCCCCTTAACCGGGAAAGAACAATCATTGTTCACTGAAAACGCACATGAAAATTACCTTATTGAAGCACCAAGAGATACATGAGATGACACCCTAACAAGTGATGCATGATGGAAGAAGTAATTGTGCCAACTTCTGTGCATGAATGAAACAGGAGTTCTAGAAGTGAAACCAGAACCACGTGCTCCCAATTCAATCCTACCAGGGGATATGCTCCCAGAAGCATAATCAATCACCTTGGAACAATACAGAACTCAGATTTTATTCCATACTCTCTTGAAAACTAAAGCTCCAGCAGTGCCAGCTCTGGGCAAAAAATGAAATCTAGATGATGCTGTCTTTTGTTAGCTGTTTTCCCACACGGTAGAGGTCCTGGAGATCCCAGAATATCCAAGATCAGACTGTAGAACTGCAAATCACTTGAACCTATCAGCCAGTAACTACTCGGTGGGTCTTTCTCTGGCATTGGTGTCCTGCTGCCACTCGCCATTTCCCTGTGATGCCTGCCAGATTACCCTATCTCAGCCCTAAATCTCTGGCTTCCCCGAGGCCTAGGAATCCCTGAGCAGCTTTGGGTATGGCTAGTGTGTTCCTCAATCCTTAATTCATCACAACCCTGAGCAATGTTCTTAGATGGCCAGCACTATAGCAATCTTAATTCCTTTAATTTCATGTTTCTGGATTTTTTTTTTCTTTTAGAAATTTGTATATGGGGTATGTCATTGAGTCAATCTCAAGCATATGAATTAATCTGCACTTCACTTCAGAAAACTTCTCCCTGCAGACTGGAAGCTATATTCTAGGTCAAGCTCTCTTTTACATTTAGGCCTTCACTCATCTTTCAATCAGCCTGGGCTCCTGGAACAAGTTTCTTGATTATGTAGAAGCAGTAGGACTAGTCTGTAGATCAACAATACTAAGTTATGGCAGAGGTCTAGCATGTTCCCTCCCTTGTCGTGCTGGAAGGGCCTTCTTGAGGTCCCCATCCTTCCTTCAATCTGAGTTGCTTCTCTAATCCCATGGGAGAATGTAGCAAAGGAGACAAAGTGGTAAAAGGCAGCAGTGACTGACTGGTGGATGAGCTTCATCCCAGGTCTCTGCTGTGTTGAATCATGGCTAATCCAAACACTCTTGCACCTGACCCCAAATAACTAAACGCGGCTGTGTTTGTCTCGTCTTTCTATATGGTTTGTGATCTATCGTCCCTAATTAGTGTATTTGTGCTGGAGAAGTTTGCTACAAAACCACTTTTTGGGGGGAAAAAAAAAGATGAAACGTAAATTATAAATAAAATAAAAACTGAGAACTTAAATTTTTTTTTTTATGTTTCAAGCATTCCAGGAACCCCAAAACTCTAAAACAGATCTGTCTTTTCATAGGTGGCTTATGCTTATAATCCCAGCAGTTTGGGAGTCTGAGGTGGGAGGATCACTTGAGCCCAAAATTCTAAGACCAGCCTGGACTACATAGTGAGATCCCCAACTCTACAAAAAAAAAAAAAAAAATTAGTTTGGCGTGGTGGCACTCAGGATTCTGAGGCAGATGGATGGCCTGAGCCCAGCAGATCATGGCACTATACTCTAGCCAGGGACAACAGAGTAAGACCCAGACTCAAAAGAGTTTCTTTTTAAAATCTCTTCTTCATATGAATGAACCCTTTAGAAGTAGGGCTCCTAATAGCTGCTAGCAAACAACTTCAGTTTTTTTAAATAATTTTTTAAAAAACACCTTTGACCTTAATAACTTAAGTAGAAATATAAATCACGATTCTTAAGCTAATTTTTTTTTTTTTTGAGTTGTTGTCTCGCTCTGTTGCCCAAACTGGAATGCAGTGGCCACTCCCGGCCACCACAGCCTCGACCTGCTGGGCGATCCTTCCACCTCAGCCTTACAAGTAGCTGGAGCTACAGGCACGCGCTACCATGCCCGGCTAATTTTTTGATTTATTGTAGAGATGAGGTCTCGCCAAATTGCCCAGGCAGGTCTCGAACCCACGGGCTCAGGTAATCCACTCACCTCAGCCTCCCAAGACGTGGGATTTCAGGCTGAGCCACCGAGCCCGGCTAGCAAATTTTAACCAAATATTTTATTAACAGATAATAGTTTATCCAGATTTCCTAAGAATGTATTTCCTCACAATCAACTGAACACTGGCTTGCTCACCTGTTTATGAATATGCCAAAAAAACTAATCTGAGTTTAGAATTTACCCCCAAACAACAGCCTACCTACCTGGGTCTGGGGTCACACAAAGGTTCCGTAGAGACCTTCAAGATCCCAGAACTTCCAAGATCAGATTGTAGAACTACAGGCACTTGGACCCATGGGCCAACAATTCA
Source organism: Carlito syrichta (assembly GCF_000164805.1). NCBI lineage: Eukaryota > Metazoa > Chordata > Mammalia > Primates > Tarsiidae > Carlito > Carlito syrichta. Next base: position 127,969 of record NW_007242350.1, on the reverse strand, counting down.
AACTACAGAACAAGCCTAATATATTTTAATATAATTTTGCAATTAACGAATATAATTGCATTTAATTTTTCCCAAAATCAAATAAGGCAGTTAAAACAGATTTTTAATTTTCTAGTTTTAAAAATCTTCCCAGTTTTGTTCCTTTTCATTTCTTTTAATCTTTGCTACAGAAGTGAAACCAATCAATTCAATTTGAACAAAGTTGTATTTCACAAAGAAAATTCTTAGAATCCAAATCTTGCTTCTCCTCCTCTTTTGAGGGAGTTATTTTGTCTTTATTGCCAATGTTGAAAAACATCCCACCATCCCTTATGACTTAGATTAGCAACAATTATCTCCCAGCAAGATTGGTACAGAAAAAGTCTCCTGGAAAGCTTCATTTTGGCCAGCTATTCAGATTTAATTGAATATTTTAAATCTTAATAGAAAAAGAAAAATATCGATCTTGCTGAAATATGGTTACATCTACCTGTTTGGCAGGAACTTTAAATGCATAAAGTTTCAAGACGATCAAAATGCCAACCCCAAACCTTTAACATGTTGATAAATTTAAGGAGGACCTCAATGATGGAAAATATGATTTGAAAATGTTTTATCACTTAACATTTCAATTTATACATATTGAGTGATTTTTACTCTAAAGAGCCATCTATCAGAAGTGGGCTTTCATCAATAAGTCACCAGAATTTATGTTCTACAACAGTACATGTTTCCTTACTGTCAAACTTACATGGACCTTTTGGAAGACCCTGGGGATAGACAGTCCATGGTAACGGCATACAGTGAAAATGATCACTCTTTCAGAGAGCACAGTGGTGTGCTGGACAAATGTTACAAGCATATTAAAATCAGAAATATTGGACTCCAGGGATTCTATTAAATATCCCTGATTTCTTTTATTATGGAATAAAGAAAAGCTATTTTAAAATTTTGTACTTATTTTAATTAAGTACAAAATGGAGGTAACTGCTGATCTCCGATTCTATAAAATGTCAATCTTCCTAAAATCATCATAATAATTTAAAAATATTTTACATTTTCTTGGAACAGCACAAGATGTATAGATCTAATGAAAGAGATCATTTGGATTTTTGTAAGACAATTAAATAATATTAATAATTACATCTCATATTAGAGTGCACCTCTCGGAGATAACTTTAACATACATTGATTTATGTCAGATAAACCAGAGACTTGGTTTTACCAGTTTTAGATTTTAATCCTAATAACCTTCTAGAGTAGGTACTGTTGGGTTGTCTTTTACAAATAAGAAAACCAAAGTCTGGAAGGCTTAAGTAACATGTTCAAGGAAACAAGTTGCAACTGAATTAGAATTTGATCCTTAGTAATTTTTCACAGCATCTAAAATGAAGTTTTCAATGAATGTTTTACTATGCTTTATCAATAGTATGTACTGAATTCAGAATCAAGAAATACAAAGATGGGAATGGGTAAAACTAGGCTGTCCAACCAAGATCTCCAAGATTCAACTAAGCTGTCATACATAGACTACTATATTTCATTCTGAGCTTTCCTGCTTACAACCTAAATTCTGAACAATTCACAGTTCTGTTAAAATGACCTTTACTGACTCCCCCTCTGAGACTTTAGGGTCAGGTTCATAAACTTCTTCCCTCCTCCTCTCTGGGGTTAATGCCCAAGAATCTGCCCACACCCCTTTTTATCAATCATACACAAATCCAAGATTCCTTCCATTTTAAGCAGTCCTTAAAATGAAATCTGTTCCACAAAAATTAATTGTAAAAAATGTTTTCCTAAATGATAACCTCAAAATGAAAACCTTTTATGTTATGAGTCTTCACTACTCAATAATATGCACTTTCTCAGTATTTGCTTAACATTACACTTTTAATTAAAATTTTCAAAGTCATCTACATTTTTGTTGTTGTTGTTGTTGTTTTGTGTTGTTTTGTTTTGTTTTGTTTTGTTGAGTCAAGATCTCTCTGTCATCCAGGCTGGAGTGCAATAGACTGATCAGAGCTCACCTCAGCCTCAACCTCCTGGGCTGAGGTGATCCTGCCTCAACTTCTCTAGTAGCTGGGACAAAGGATACCCACCACCATGACCAGCTAAATTTTTTTTAATTTTTATTTTTGTAGAGACAAAGCCTCACTATGTTGCCTAGGCTGGCCTCTAACTACTGGGCTCAAACAATCCTCCTGCCTCAGCCTCCCAAAGTGCTAGGATTACAGATATGAGCCACTACACCTGGTCTCAAACTTATCTACTCTTGATGTGTTATCTCTATGACTCTAAAAATATGGTCTATTTAAAATTAAAAGCTTCTAGAGGTCTGAGACCAAACACCAACTCACATGGAATAACACACAATACAGTGTCCCACTAGGTTGAGCATTGATGTTTAAATGTTTTCCTGCTGAACTTCTGAATCCCAAATTCTACCTCTTTTAGGTTTTGTGGTTTTAAAGGTCTGACCCATTACTTCTTAAGAGAGTATATGTAAGTCTTTGTAAGGAGACAGAACCACCTGGCTATGAGTGGGCCCTACAGTAAGACAGTTTGGAATCAAATTCCAATTCGGCTACATCCCGCCACCTTGAACATGTTACCGCAGCCCTCTAAGTTTTGCTTCCTTGTTTGTGAAAGATAGTCCAAGAGTATCTATCCCAGAAGATTCAAACAGTAGTTACTATCCTAGAGACCAGGTGATCCATCATATGACCTGACCTGCCTAGGACAGTTCTGATTTACACCTGTTACCCAATATAAATAACAGTTCCTCTCCCTGCAACCCTTCACTCTCAAAAGGAACATGGTTCAGATGACAAAATATATACCCGCTGCGCTGGTTAAGGAGCCC
>NW_007242350.1:117982-124771 GCF_000164805.1 Carlito syrichta | reverse complement strand
AAAAAAAAAAAAAAAAAAAAAATCCCCGAATCTACTTCCAGAGACCAGCACCAGACGACTGTGGAGCCTCGGCCAGAGCCTCGGTCTACTTTCCACGGTGTTTACTGCTGCAAGACCATTACCACTGGCACATCAAATAAATTTGAAAGTCTTCCATCAGAAGTGCTATATAAACTTCCTGCCATAAAGGACCAAACGAGCCAAGCCCAGTACCTACCTATCATACTGTGATAGCATAAATACCTATTTGGTCTCTGCCATCAGTTCTGGGCTCACAGCTCCTAAGTCCTCGTGTCTCTACGTGATGTCTTTGTGTGTGTTGATAAGAGGAATGGTGGGGGGAGGAAGGGTCCTGGATGGTGGGGGGAGGGTTGCCGGTTGCCAGGGGAACCAACCACTCCCGCCACCCACAGGAGTGACAGTGAAGATTGGGTTGGTCATCAGTGATGTAATCAATCATGCCTACATAATGAGGCCTCCATAAAAACCCGAAAGGATTGGAATTGGAGAGCCTCGCGGTTCCTCCAAAAAGGACCAGGCAGCTCCACTCCCTTTCCCTGCACCTTGTCCTATGCATGTCATCTGGCTGTTCTTCTGTATCCTTTGTAATACCCTTTATAACAAACTGTGAAATTGTTTCCCTGAGTCCTGTGAAACAACCTAGCAAATTACAGAACCTGACAAGGGGGCAGTGGGAATTCCCAATTTTTTTGTTTGTTTGTTTTATTTGTTTGTTTGTTTTGTTTGTCTGTTTGTTTGTTTTGAGTTGGAGTCTCACTCTGTCGCCCAGACTGGAGTGCAGTGGCCGCTCCCGGCCACCGCAGCCTCGACCTGCTGGGCTCCAGCGATCCTTCCGCCTCAGCCTTCCGAGTAGCCGGAATTACAAGCGCAGGCTACCACGCCCGGCTGATTTTTTGATTTATTGTAGAGATGAGGTCTCGCTTCCCAGGTGGGTCTCGAACCCGCGGGCTCAGGCAATCCACTCACCTCAGCCTCCCAAAGGCGCGGGATTACGGGCTGAGCCACCGAGCCGGCTGGAATTCCCAATTTATAGTGGGTGGTCACAACCTGGGACTTGCAAATGGCATCTGAAGTGGAGGGCAGCTTTGTGGGACATTGCGGGATCTGACACTATCTACTTGGAGATAGTGTCAGAATTGAATTGAACACCCAATTGGTGTATGCTGGAAAATCTGCTGTCAGAAGTGTAGTATTGAGTGACTATGCAAGAGGAGGAAAAACTTTGGTTTTTAAAAAATTATTTACAATGTTCTGAAGACCTATGTGAACAACTTTGTATTTTCCTGCTCTTTTACACCACCACACATTAAGTGCTTACAAATGTGTTTTCTAGTTCCTCCCCCATCCCAACTACCAGACTCTAAGAGCTGCTTCTTTAGAAAACACTGTATTGGCTTATAACAAAGGCTGAAAACAGAGATCTTCATTGATTGATCTCTAGCTACCAAAACTCACCAGGACCCCAGGGTAGCAAGTGCACTAAGCAAGTTTAGCAGTGAACACATTTCTCACATCACGAAATGCCACTGAATGATTAATATGATAATGATAAATATAACTAATATCCACCTCCCTCTTTTTACAGAAAATTCACTCCTCATATTGCCATGTCTACTAGACAATTTTTTTGACCTTTCAGCTCCATAGTTACTGATTATTAATACTGGAATAAACTTGATAACTCATATCCTCCCTGAACTGTACCCCACATCTTTAATATTTTTTTTTAATGAGAGAAAAAAAATGATGAGACCTCAGATAAGGTTGTGGCAATGCAAACAAAAAGAATAAAATCAGCATGAGCACAGTCATAAAAAAGAATGAAATCGTGTCCCCTGTAGCAACATGGATGGAACTGGAGATCATCATCCTAAGTGAACTGAAACAGAAAACCTAACACATGTTCTCACTCATATGTAGGAGCCAAACAGTCACAAGGATGGAAATAATAGACACTGGGAAACCTGATAAGTGGGGATGGGGGAGGTTTAGGATTCAGAAACTACCTACGGGGTACAATGCTATCTGGGGAATGGGCCACCTGAAACCCAATCCCCACCACTACACAGTGTGTTCATGTAATGAATATGCATGTGTATCCCCTGAATCTAAAATTTAAAAAATAAAAAAATAAACTTAAAACAAAAAGTAATAATTCATATCTTACTTTAAGACAAAGCTTCCACAGACATGAAGAGCTGAGGTGAGCACTCCTCCCTAACCCACAGTAAGAAAAGAAACACAAGTACTAGCATCCCAAGAAGAAAATATATTAAGAACAAAGATGAGGCTGGGCTCGGTGGTTCAGCCTGTAACACCAGCACTTTGGGAGCCCGCGGGTTCGAGACCAGCCTGGGCAACTTGGTGACACTCCATCTCTACAATAAATAAATAAAAATTAGTCGGGCGTGGCAGCACACGACTGTAGTTCTGGCTACTTGGAAGGCTGAGGCGGATTGCTGGCACCCAGCAGGTTGACGCTGGGGTGGCCTTGAATGTGCCTGCCATTGCACTCCAGCCTAGGCGATAGAGTGAGACTCCAACTCAAAAAAAAAAAAAAAGAAAGAAAGAAAAAGAACAAAGATGGCATCTTTGTAAGCAGCAAATGTAACTTGGGTTATTGTTCCAATAAAGTGGCAAAACATTAGTAAACCTAGATTTTTAAATGTTTTTTTCTGTACTTTCCTGGAAATTAGTATATTTCATGAGAAAAAGACAAATCAGTGAGGGTAATAAAATTTTTTTAATTTCAAAGTCTATTTGTTGTCCTGAATATTTTGCTATTACTGTGATCATTGATTTCATATTCAAAATTGTTACTTTAGGTGAACAATTAACTTGCTTTCTAGATAACTGTTTGATATGTCACCACTATTATATTACTCCCTGATTTTTTTGTTAAATTTCTAGTGGATAACTCTTAATACTCTAAAAGGTTCACAACATTTAAAGTGACTCAAATTATACCATACTTTTAAAACAAGAAGTCTAAACAAAGATTACTGAACTAGACAACTCACTTTCTTCCTGGGAGATCCCATAACACCAGAAACCAGTATCAATTTTCTGCGGCCCATCTCCATAACCACTTGCTTTCCCCAACATAAACTCTACAAGGCAGAAGACTCACCAATACTTGGAAAGTCTGTGTCTACTGTTTCCTGGTGAATCCTTTATACAGGTAAAACATAGTCTTAACTTCCTTCTGTGGCTTAGTTTTCTATTTTCATCACTGTAGTGTTTGAGCGATAACTATCTTAACAAATCAAAATTCTGAAATTTAAAGCTTTCACTTAGTCAAGAAGTTAGATGATTCAAATTATTTAAGAAGGAAATATTCAGATTTAACTATCATACTTACATTAACATACCAAAAGAGTTAAAGAACATAATTAACAAGGACAAATGAGTCTGTTTGCACAATACCTATTCTCTCCAAACTGAAAGGCATGACTCTTAAGAAAGGAATCAGGCCTATATTGAGTACTTGTACTAAAACATAAAATGTCAAATAGTAGTGGAAAAATGTGCTACTCTATTGCTATTTGTATTTCAGTTTTTCTTTCAAGAACTAGTAAAAGTGTAAAGAGAAAAGATTTATGAAATATACTCTTGGGGTTATCCAATTTTAGAAATAAAAATAAAATATATTTTTCCAAACTTTAAAATACTAATAAAATAAACACTTTATTAATGAAAGTCTGAAAAATATGTGCACCAAAATAAAAGTGACTAACAACATTAAATAAAAAACCTTCAAAGAACACATATCACATGATTTTGATTTTTAAAAACTTTATATAAAAGCTGTATTATAAATACAAAGCTAAACTATTTGGGTACTAACAACATGGTTCTTACAAAGAAACTTATCAGTAGTAAAATACAAATACATAAGATGCTTATTTTTGGTCCTTTTGGAAAAAAGAACTGGGTTGGTTTCTTTTTTTACATGGCTCAGGCACAAAAATAGAATATAAGATGGTAACTGCCATGTTCTTCGTGTTTATCCTTGTAATTCTTTAAATGTCACCAGTCATAATAGCAATGAACTCCTCTTGATTTACTGTGGTAAGAAAGAAAATAAAACAGTGAGAAAAAATCTTATTTTTTCAGAGACTATGACTATCATTTTACACTTAAGTATTTTTTAAAATTTTTATTATGCAAAATTCTTAAATCAAGACATGACTTTTTGCTTTTCTTTGCTAGGAAGGTGAATATGTTTATTAAATAGAACTTCTTGAATATAAAAATACATAAAATGTGATAAACAAATTAGTATTAAATAATATTAACTGAAGACATACTAAATAAGTTACTGAAAAAGTCAATCATAGTCATATTTGTACACACTTGCTAAATTGTTTTAAATGTCTCACATTGTAAATTTCTTAAGTAAACAACCTTCTTTAAAGTCATTCTACCAGTTCATTTAGCAAATCCTTCATAAGTAAGCATGAACATTTTATGCATGTAAGCTGGAATTCTAAAGAGTGAAAATATATTAAAATTAGAAAAAAAATGTTAATTTTTTTAACTTATATATGCTTAAAAGCCTATTTTAATTAAAACTGGGTTAGTATCAATACAAATGGCAACCGGAAAAGATACAGATTTAATTTTAATTACCAAGGTAATATAGTAACTATAAAATACACATGTACATATATGCAGAAAATAATTACTGATAAGGACTAATTGTTAGTTTACCAAAATTACAAATAAAATTCAGTAAGGACTTCCAATTTATAAAATATAACCTTGAAGGCAGCAACCTAGAATCAGGAAATCAAATCTTACTAAATGTAATTTTGAGAAAGCAATACACGCACACACACACACACACACCAATTAATAAAAATGCCCAGAATATACTTCCGCTGTGTAAAACAGGTGGTGAGTTCATGGGCCCTAAGACTTAACACATCCCTTAACAAGGCACAAGCTATGAATGATAATTTTGATAATGGTAAAAGAACACTAAACTCAGACATAAGACCTAGTTTTCTAGTCACAGCTCTGCACAGAACAGTTCTTCATCTAATTTTTTTCATCTGAAAACACTGAACTATGCAATGATGTTTTAGATTGTTTCTCGCATATATCTTAGACGGTATTATACAAAAATACTCCATTGAATCAAACATTTTTAAATGTTTAAGTGAATCCAACACCATACTGGGAGTTGTGTAATATATAAAAACAGACACCAGGCTTCATATTCTGAAATATATTCAAACTATATATTCATATTCTGAAATATATTAAAACTGAAGGAGGAAGACATTAGATATTATAAAATTATTGTTGATTTTCTTAGGTGTTGCAATGGTATCATAGTTATAAAAGATAATGCCTTTTAGTAGATGCATGCTAAAATATTAGGAGATCAAGTTCTTAATATATGAAATATATTTTCAAATGATTCAGAAAAAAATACACATATCACAGATAAAGTAAATACAGTAAAATACTAATTAATAAACCTAGGCAAAAGGTACAATGGTATTCACTGTACTAGTCTAACAATTTTTCTCTATGTTTGAGAATATTCATAATTAACAGTTATAAAAAAATTAACCAATTAAAAAAATTGAGAAGATAAAAAAGTTCATCAAGAAGAAAAATTATATACTGTATTGATTCTAGACACCTCACAGAAAACCAGTTTCAATAATTAAGTTAGTCAGGTTTTATACCTGACAGAGAAGAAATGTTTTATAACACAAAATACTACCTGTTGTTAAAATAAAGACCAAAGATCTGTGTTGTAAAAAAATATCCATCATAATGAGGAAAATCATTACTGATGAGAAAAATCCAGGTAAAAGTAAGCCATTACTTGGGCTCTAAAATAAAAATACAGAATTTGGAAAAGCGGTCCAAGGAGAGCTGGGTGGCAGAACATCCACAGCAGCACAGTCACACACAGTATATGCCTAGCAGAAATAAGCTATGAGTTAAGACAAATGAGCTGTCCAGAAGCTAACAGAGAACTGTGAACCCATGCAATCAGTATTAAACATCTAAAAGACACAATAACAAACGTGGTGAGAACATAATACAAACTCTATAATACTCTCAAAGGATCTGACAAATTTGAGTAGTAACCTTTAACCTTTACAGTTAAATAAACAAGTCTGACTATGTTATGAAAGCTATGACCCTGCTCTCCTCCCAACAAGGAAAAGCTCAAAAACATACTATTTGTAAATAATTTAACCAGTGTGCAACTTCATTGAAGAATTTTAGATCTAGGAAATCTAGACTGAGGCATCTAGACCGAACAGGAAGCAAGAATGTGTTCTTAACAAAAAGAACATAATGAAAACAATCTTAGAATTATTTGATTACACGAACATTATAAATGTTAACAATCATCGTCATGATTTAAAAGTTGATCCAAAGTCAGGCATATGTGGTTCACGCCTGTAATGCCAGCACTTTGGGAGGCTGAGGCAAGAGGATTGTCTGAGTCCAGGGTTTAAAATCAGCCTGGGCAACTTGGCAAGACCTCATCTCTACAATAAATCAAAAAATTAGCTGGGCATGGTGGGGCATACCTAAAGTTCCAGTTACCGGGAAGGTTGAGGTGGAAGGATTGCATGAGCACAGCAGGTTCAGGCTGAGGTGGCCGTGAACATGCCACTGTACTGCAGCCTGGGCAGCAGAGTAAGACTCCTCCTCAGAAAAATAATAATAATAATAATTTTTGAAAAGATGATCCATTCTAGCCTTTTTTTTTTTTTTTTGAGTTGGAGTCTC
>NW_007242350.1:83250-117962 GCF_000164805.1 Carlito syrichta | reverse complement strand
CCCAGGCAGGTCTCGAACCCACGAACTCAGGCAATCCACTCACCTCAGCCTCCCAAAGGCACGGGATTACAGGCTGAGCCACCGAGCCCGGCCATTCTAGCCTTTTAAGTATGGCTTTCATTTTTTCAAAAAGATGTACTGTTTTACTTTATATAACTTGGGGAGGGGGTGATTCTTTATCATTACCACAGCTTTATGTCTATCTCTTAGCACATCTTATTTGCCATATTCGCCATGTTTTTTATTCTACATATACAATTTTTTAAAACTTTTATTGCTCTTACATACTGAGCAGTATGAAAATTTAACAAAGATAGAATTACTAAAATCTACAAAAAAGCAGCAAAGTATAATCTTTAGCAGTTTAACATACAAAGAGCAATTTTTATCTCTAAATAAAACTTTATTCAGCCAAAAGAATCCATATTAAGTGTATGAAAGTGTCAAAATAGTTTGTTTCTCTAAATGCTACAGGCCCCCAATGGAAGTCTCATAATTCATACAGAGACCATTAGAGGAGAATAAGATGGTATTCAAAATGTACCTGGGAGAATGAAAAACATTTTAGCAGATAGTAATTGGCAATTAAAACATTCTAAGATTAAGGAATAGCATGATAAAAGGCACAGCACAAAAACGTGTTTTCAGGATAGAGAGTATTTTGTTAAAGTGTGTACATAAAGCAGAAAAGTAGAAGAATACAATGGGAAATAAAACTGGCTACCTAAGGTAGGACATATCATTAAACTTCACTTTGTAGGCAGTGAAGAATCATCAAAATGTTTGGAAACAAAAATGGCATCAGCAAAACCTGTACTTTAGGAATAGAATGCTATCAAGGGACTAAAGAAGAGATTAGAGATTTATATGCCTAGAGGCTGCAAAGTGAAGGCAGGACCCACATCTGTCTTGTTCCTTGTGTAGCACCAGTCAGCACACAGGACACTGCACCCAGTAGGCAGCCAAGGAAAGAATGAGGCCATTGTAACAGTCCTAATGAGAAATTAGGGCCTGAACTAGGACAGCCACGGTAGATAAAGAGAAAAACAGACTCAAAACATGTTAAGGGTAAAAATCAACAGAACTTAGTAATAATTTAGAAGTACATGCAGGTTGGGGAGAAGACATTACAGACTGAAAGTTTACTGAGTGGCTGAAATTTTGGTGATGTTTAAAAAATCTGCCTTATATTAAGTTGAATATGTTAAATATTTATGCAAAAACCCCATTACAAGAAGTGATAAGTTTACAAAAGATCTTGAAAGTCATTTGGTTTTAGAAAAACGTATTATATGTGTAACATCAGGAATATTCATTTTACTCTATTATGTTTTACTCAAAACTTACTTTCTCCATCACCATCTTTATCAAATTCTTCTATCATTGCTCGAAGTTCTTCATCACTCATGTTTTCACCCAATTCTCTAGCAACGCGTCGCAAATTCCTTAAGCTTATTTTACCCGAATCATCATCATCAAATAGTTTAAATGCCTTCAGTATTTCTTCATGCGGATCTCTTTCCAATATCCAGTCTGTCACTACAGTTAAAAAAAATTTTTTAATAAACCTGCATAATCACAAAGGCATTCATTTGCGAAATCAACTAAATAATAGAAGAAAATTAAAGCTGTAGTTCTGTCAACATTTAGTCTGACAATAAAATGTCAAATTGGATCCCCAAAACCCAGAGATAAACCTAATTAGAAAAACCAAATTCAAATTTTAATTTTTAACCTTTTTATTATCAACAACTTGTCATATTATAAGAGTAAGCAAAACTATATCATACAGAGACAAAACAAAAAGGACAGTATCTATACCACATTTACCTAAGGTTTACTATTATCAAGAATTATACTGAGCTTCCCTGACATCAAGCACTCAAGTAAAGGAGTATCTAACCTATTTGTGAAGAGACAAATAACAAAATAGTTCAAGCTAACTAGATGCAAGCTGTTTGCTGGCTAACCTTGCATTAACACTGATTCTTCTTCAAATTTAATCCAACTTAAAAACAACAAAAACAACAACATCAGTGATACCGGCACAATCTCAGACAGCAGATGAAAACTGCACTGATATCTTAGTGATTACAAGAACCTCTTGGCTTTCCAAAATGTGGAAAGTAGTAAAAAAGATTGAATCTAATTATAGCAAGAAAACCCCAAAAAAACTCTGCAAAGAAGGTCTTCTTAAAGCATATCCATTTTGTTTGGAAAGATAACTCTCAGACAACTACCTAAAAATAAATGTAATTTCAAACTTCAATAATAATAGTATATTTTAATATACTAAATATAATCATATATAACAATATTGTAAGCTTAAATGTTTTCAATTTTACCAGTCTTTAATCAATAGCCACAATAACAAAGATTGAAATAAAAGACTGTGGTATAAAATTTAAGCTACTAGATAAAATTCTAAAAATACCTAAGTAAGTATCTCTGAAGTGATGTACCACTATAAGAAAAGGTATTTATGACTTTCACTATGCCATTAAAAATAACTCTGTCCTGAGGGATACAGAATCACTAAAACAAATAACAAAAATAGCAACTGCTTATAGATGGTAAATATTGGAATGTTTAAAGAACCCAGAATAAAAAAAATACAATCCAAGTCTCCAACAAGTTATTGTTTTGCTGCTGTTTCATCCATATTTGGTTGAATAAGCACCTATTCAAGCTAATATTATACCATCTACACATATATTCAATAGTTTCCTTTTATCCATTAATGTTATCCAAAAAAGCTTCCAAGTAACTAATTGAGTATATTACTATAAGTATGCAAATCATCAAAGCTCATAAATATTCAGTCAAAAAGGAGCTGGCATATCTACAGCCATAACACCAAAATAAAATACCACACTTAACTCTATGGCTCATACTCAACTTATTTTGAATTTAGTCCCAACAAAAAAGCAGGACAAGGAAAAAAAGTGTTAAGAAATTTTCTTTACCAATTAAATAATTTACATGACAGGTGAACCAAAAAAGCAGCTTGCTGAAAGTATTAATGTACTTAAAGAAGCAACAGGGTGATCTGGGGAACAGATGGGGCTTCAAGATGTATAAATTCTTATCCCACTGGTGCTTTAATTGTGTTAGTTATTTCAGATTTAAGTGTCTATATTTTATCAATACTATCCCTTAAAATGCAGCTTTTTTTGGAAATTATGAATGCCCATCATTCTAAACAGCTAACATATTACCGTATATAACTTTATGGTGACTCTCCTCCACATCTTAATGTTCTATTCCAGTTCTACAAGGTAGAATTTAATTATAAGAAATATATTTGTTTTCAATGAAAATATAAATAAGTTGACATAAGGGCAATTAAGATGAGTTTCAGCTATTTCAGAAAACTCCAAATTTCTGTCTACATAATTCTATTCTCAAATGATTTAACTATATATACTATCAGAAATGTACTTCATCAAAATACTTAGATCTTTGACAAATAAAAACCATTTATGAATGCAGCAAATTCAAAAATACCACATTAAAAGTAAATAAACAATCATTAAAGGTAATGCTAGAAATACAGCCTTAACTATATTTCTCAATGCCTTTGGAAGTTTCTATCCAAACATACCAGCTACTTTAAACTCCGCATGTTGGACTCCAACTCCTACCACTACCACCATGGTAGCTGTAGCTGCCTTCCCAGCCCCCAGCCCCACCAAAAGACAACAGCATCATTTGCAGCTAGTTTCTCATATTTGAAAAGTATAAAACCATTTTCAATTCCATAAACCTAACCAGTGATTAGGTCCCACAGTCGTGAGAATACTATCTTTTTTATTCTTAAATGTATCCTTTTTCTAGTCATCCTCACCGTGCTCAAGAAGTTCAAGTATTTTCTGTCTGCAGTATCTCTTCCCTTCAACTCATCTTCAATACTCTCATTACTTATCTAAGATATATCACATCCCCTTCCTTAAAAAATTGCAGTGGCCGGGAACGGCCACTGCACTCCCGTCTGGGTGACAGAGTGAGACTCCAACTCAAAAAAAAAAAAAAAATCTTCTGCTGACTAAAATTCAAACTTTTTATGGTACTCAAGATTTTACCGATCTGGTCCAGTCCTATATTTCTAGTCATTTCCTTACTCTCTAGCCCAGAAGACTACCTGAAGTTTCCCAAACACACTCCCAGTACCATTCTTGGTCGTTGCTGTTTTCTGTGCCTGGAATGCCTTTTCTCTATTCCTCTTGCAATCTTCTTTCTCCTTAAAAAGAAATCCTATTCACATTTCCAGAGGCCTAAATTTAAAATCTCTGCAAAGTCTTCAATTCCTCTACATCAGGGATTAACAAATCTTTCCTGTAAAAGGCCAGATAGTAAGTATTTTAGCCTTTGTAGAGGACTATGAAGTCTCTCTCTAACTACCTACTCTGCCATGGTAGCCCAAAAGCTGCATAAAATAATGGGTGTGACGGTATACAGGCAGCAGCTGAATTTGACCCAAGGACTATTGTTTGCTGACTCCTGCCCTAGGCAAAATTACAATTTACCACCTAGAACCATAGCTTGTTATATCTATATTTTAATTTTAAGCAAGCACCTTGAAAGAATAACCTCTTAGTAACTTTTAACTAATTCCCATCCCTCGCCTCAGCACAGTACCTCATACCAAAAAATTCAGTGTTAAATAAGTAAAATGAAGACAATAACACAATATTCGAGTCTACGTAGGCAATTAAGTAATAAGCAGGCCAAAAACAGTCAAGAGTACAAACATGTGACTGACTTATGATACTGGTCCTACTTTAATGACAGTAATTCCTTAAACATCTGTTACTAGCCTCAGGCTGCCTTGACTCTAAACTTACATTAAATACCATATTTTAATGTGTTTTCCGTACAGGGAAGAATTCAGTTTAAGTGTCAGACTTCATCTAGATATATCCGTGGGACAGGATCCTTAGGCAATAATGGGTAACATAAAACTAAGACAAATGTTCTGATTTAAAATCACTTGTCCCAAGGTATAAAATGTGTATTAATCTGTGGTCAGATATTAGTTAAAAATAATCAACAAATGGGGGAATACATAGTCCTTGACTGTTTGATTCCTAATCAATAAAACATTTTTATTTGACAGCTGGTACTCTCAATAGGTATCCTTAAGATAGTTAATGTATGTGTTGACCCTGTCCAAGGTTAATCTTTGAGAGTCAGAGCTGAAGTTTAGCCATACCTATTTATTCTAGAAGAAACCCAGCATTTCTGCTCTGTTAATAACAGAACAGATGCGGTGGCAGGACTAGGTGGAGGGACAAGGAACTCTGATCTCAACTGCTAATAAAAATCACAAGTTTAAAATGTATTCACTTAATATGAAATAATATTTTGTAAAGTTATTAATGATGATGATATAGTGTTTAAAATAGCCTTTAACTATGAAAAAAAAGACAATGAGGAAAATACACAGAGTAAGATACTTTCTGTGTCCCAATGATCATATATGATTATTTCCAGCCACTGAAACAAATGAAACAAAGAAAATTTTTCAAAGTAATAATAACAGCACTTACAATATGCCTGGCCCTTTTCTAAGCACTTTACATATCATTAACTTACTTAATCCTCACAAGAACCCTATGAAAGAGTACAACTATCCCCACTTTAGTTGAAAATGAGGCACAGAGTTGTAAAATGACCAAGCTATATAGCTAGAAGGTTAACAAACCCAAGGCCTAAACCAAGGGAATCTGTCTGGTTCCACAAAATCCCATGCTAAACCATTACACTGTACTAAATATACCTGAATTATAGTTACTTCCTAATATTATCATTTCCACAATATCCTAACACCTTGATTCTACAAATAATCTAAGTTAAAACTAAGACTATGCCTTTGGGAGGCTGAGGTGAGTTGATTGCCTGAGCCTGCGGGTTCGAGACCCACCTGGGCAGGCGAGACCTCATCTCTACAATTCATCAAAAAAATCAGCTGGGCGTGGTGGCGTGCGCCTGTAACTCTGGCTACTCGGAAGGCTGAGGCAGAAGGATCGCCCAAGCCCAGCAGGTTGAGGCTGCGGTGGCCGGAGGCGGCCACTGAACTCCAGTCCGGGCGACAGAGTGAGATTCCACCTCAAAAAAAAAAAACTAAGAATACTACAATCATAAACCCCAGGAGCTTATGAACCATACTGAGGGAACAAAAAGTGGCTCTCTCCCTTCCCTCAAATTAATTCTACATATTAGGAAAAAAATGTTCCCAAAAGGGACAAGCTACCTTCCTAAACAGTCATCTAGTTCCTAAGTTGGGAATCTTCTGTGCTGTGGTTTTTCTCTTAGGTTTATCATTTACATCTCCTCTGCTTTTGATTTGAGTTTTCAGATTTAAAGAATAAAAATGACTAATGATAGGAATCTATTTTCTCTACTAATAGCCATTTCTTTTTGCTTTCCTATATTGCATCTTGCTATGTATTTAAAATAAGGGGCTTCTGGGTATAACTGAATGTTTCCAAATTTTTAAGATATCTTAAAATAATTATATGATATGCTTATTTCAAGACCCATTGGTTTAGAAAAGAGCCTTAATAGAAATAAATCTGAATATTTATACTTTCTGTAAATATATTCTAGGCAATATATTTAACTTATAATAGCAAAGTCTTTGCCTTCCAGAATCCTCTATTTTGAAAAACCCTGATCCATATATACTATAAAGAAGTCACTAAAATCAACCATACAAAAATTTAGCAATATGAAGCCCATGACACATTATCTTCAGTTGGTGGTTCTAAAATGTTTTCTCCTGTTCCCAGTATGCCAACTGCCTCTTTGACTGCAATATTCTCCCTACTTCTAACTCTAAACAGATGACTTTACTCATTGAGATCAAGGTCATCCAGAATATGCAGCCCCTCATAAACTCTGTCAACCTGAAGGCATGCGTTTCATCTACAGCCAAAGATACCAATTGCTACCATTTTCCTCTTCTCTCACTTTGCCAACAAAAATCACATACCAAAAAGGTCTTAGGAAATATTTTCCAAACAGTAGGATACAAAATTTTGTTTTATTACATGAAAATAATTTTGTGGTCACCTTTCGAGTTTTATCACATAATACTTATACACATAACTTGGAAAAGCATCTTTCCACCAAAAGCTAGAGAATAGTTCCTTGGTTAGAATCTTCAGAGCAAAACAAAAGACAAAACTATAAATCTCACAGCAAGGTTGTAAATATTTTTTGTTTGAAAATTGGAGGGGAAAAAAGGAGTTCAAAAAGAAACTGAGTAAAAACCACATTATACACCAATGTTCAATAACAAAATTCCATAACTCAGATTTTTAAAAATTGATATTAACCCGATAATTTCCTAACCGCTGCTGATTACAAAGACTATTAAGATACACACCAACTTCATTAAAATCTTCAAAGGTGATTTTCCCTGTGGCTTCTCTGTCATAATCTTTAAGAATCTTCAGTACATCAGCTTTTTTTACATCAAACCCCAAGGCTCTCATTGCCACCTTTTGGATTGAAAGGGAAAAGCAAATTATAAAGCACTATATAAGAGGAGTAATTTCTAATTCTTAAGTAAGTTTTTACATCTTAAGAGATGACAATACACTTATAAAATATAACTTGTGTGTATGTTTTACATCTCTAAAATAACTAAGTGATAGTGTAGTTGTTCTTCGCTACTGAAATTAAATGCAAATTTTTTAATCTACATATTGCTTTTTTAATGACAAACAATCCACAAATGTTTACAGAATACACGAAATACAATGCACTGACAATGCACAGATAATTTAAAACAAGCTATTTGTTCTCAAGGGTTTAACAACCAAAATGGAAAAAGGCATGGCATAAATATTAAAACTATATGACAAAAGGAATAAAAACATTAAAATAAGATTACCTGCATCATTAGTTATCATGTAAGTAGAGGTATACTACATGTTGTCTTTCTTGGAGAGATTCGAGTTACTTCTTAATGGACAGATGTAAGGGAGAAGAAGGGCATTTGAAAAGGGTGACTGGTATTAAAACAGACACCAAAACAAAGAATAGATTTGAGGGATAGTGAATGGAGCAGTTTACCTCACCTGAATGGGACGAGTTCAGGTGGAAGAAAGCTGTTAGCAAATGAAAAAAGTAGATGGTAGCAAAAGTGCAGATAGCATTCAATAGAAATCAAAGGGATTCAGCAACAAAGAGTCAGTAAGGGTTTATGAACAATGAACAACATGGTGAAAGAATTTCTGAAAGATAAATCTAACGGTAGTAAACAAGGTGAACTAGAGGTAGAGAAGCCATGTAGGAAACTCCTGGTATGAAATACAGTCCCAAACCAAGACAGTCAATGGCAACAAACGAAGAGACATAATAAAGGAGGAACGGATCAAATCTGGACAGCTAAAAAAAAAAGTGGGAAAAGAGCTAAAGAGGACAGCAAGTTGGAGAAAGCTAGACTTACAGGCCTCCTATTGTTTTCATACATTCTATCCTGTCATTGCACAGTGTCTACCTCTACTTGGAATTCCATGCCTAAAAATCCATTCCAAAGTTGCCAAAATTAAAACTACCAAATAAACATTTACACTGACCTTCCCATTAAGGCCACTAAAAATTCAAAAATGCTATTTCTCCCACTATACTGAATGTAAGATCCATCTGACCCTAAGCACCAATTTATTCTTGTATCTTGATAAATAATACTAAGAGTTAAAGTTGACATTTTATCTATTAGCATGTGTCAACATGAGACAGCACTTACGTTATTTGCACCAGAGCAAGTGAATTGAGGCTGTTACTAACATGTCTAAATGAAAATAGTAAAAAACAAATAACACTTCCCTAATCTGAAAAAAGTGAGTCACTAAAAAACAAAAACAGTGGGAAGAATATGGAAAGAACAGTTTAAATTCCATAGTTTGCAATTCTTTAATTATGTGAATGAAAAATAAGCATCTTCTACACAAATGTATTTTTACATTTAAAACACTATTCATTTTTACCATGTGAAAAAGATTGTCTAAAAGCTATGTTGAGTTCTATTCAGTTTTATTATAGCATCTAACTGGGAATGCTTAAAATGGCGTCACAGTTCCAAGACCAGTTTAAATAATTATTTAGAAATGTAATGTAAAGCAACTGTCAAAATGCACATCATTTTAACAGAAAAGTACGCATTTTAAAGTTTACTATTACCTTTAATTCGTGATAATCTATTGCTTCATCTTTGTCTGTATCAAACAGTTCAAAAGCATCTTTAATTTCTTGTTTCTGTTCCTCAGACAGTTCTCTTCTTTTTTTCCTCTTTGTTTTGTCTACTACAAGCTCACTTCTAAGTAATAGAAAGAAAAAGTCTTTAGTCCACTTTAGGCCAATTCTCTTACGCAAATTAGCCAATGAATGATTGTCTAAATTTCAAAAAAGAAAGTATTCTGGAGAATAATTAAGGAACTTTCCCTATATGAGTCAATGTTCTGCTTATTCATAGTCTAAACTGCTATAAATTTGCACTTCCCAACACTGTGATAGATTATTAAACGAAATGAGAACCAAACTTTTCCTCTTCTCAGCTTTGTATTTATTCCCACTGATGTTACCGTGGAAGAAACAAGAACTGTGAATAAGAAACATATTTTTCTGTCAAAAACTCTAACCAAAAAAAAATTATTCACACATCATTCTCCAAGAGTGTAAAAAAAGGAAAAAAAAATCCTCTAAATAAAAGTAAAATTGATAATTGACGGTCACTATATTTTGGTTTACTTCTGAAGACTTTTACGATTAAGTTCACAAAATGACTACCAAAAAAAAGGGAACCATATAATTAAATTAACTTATAAAGGATTTTGGTATTGTTGGCTTAAAAGGTTTTCAGATTACACGTTTCTAACAGTTTGGAACTTTTTGCCATTTCCTCCATCGATATTAACACACCATCCAAATATTTAAGTCTAATCATACCATAAACATTAAATGCCCCAAAAAGCAAATATTTGTGCCTCGTTCTGTACAATCATGTGAAGAGTCTTTCAAGTCTCACTTCACGTGTAAATTATAGGTTAAACTTCTCATAGCAAACTCTGAAAAGCTTTAAAAAAAAAAAAAAAAAGCAAAGACTATTTTAATGCCAAAATGTCTTCCCGAAGAACTGCCCATCTAAAACTGCTCTGAGTTTTCACACTTGGAGAAGAACACGTTTTGTGACATTAAATCCTGTAACACTTTAAAATGTAAAAACCAGTCGGTTGTATTAAAACGTTATCGATTTGCATGTGAAAGTCGTTTTGGTCTTTTTGAAATCTACCAAAAAAGAAACCTGTAAAGTGAGCAGCGGTTGTGGCCCGATCTGCACAACCTGGGTAGCCCGGGTCAGTCATTTCTTTCCCAGGACGGAGAGGCCAAGTCGGGTTCTCCCCACCCGGTTGCACCACGATCATCGCTCAGCAGAATTCAGAACGTTTTTATGGGGTGGCCAACGACACCGGCGGATTTAGGGCACCACGTCTACACAGGGAGAGGGGGCAACCGAGGGTTCCAGGTCAGAAGCGACTCAAAGAAATGCAAGAAACGTAGGAAGCCCCAGAAAGGGAGAATGTCAAAGTCACTGCAGTGGGCCTCCGGTGACACCGCCCCGCAGGGCCCAGGGAGAAGAGCAAGGAGGGGTTTTGTGTGACTTCCAAGTGTACGAGTGAGTGACGGGCCAGCACCGAAGGTACGAAGGCCTCTCCGCGACCTAGTTTCCCACGGAAACAAGGGGCAGAAACCTCGCGATATTTCACTCCCTCCTCGCCCGCAGATCAGTTCACCTTTTTAGCGGCCTAAGCCCAACGCGCTGACGGAAACGACCGCTTCGGCAGACATGCGCTGAGCCATGCACGGGCACGCGAGGCCCTGAGGGAAGGGTCCGGGAAGGCTGCCCTGTGCGCCTGTCCCTCGTCCCAAACTGCATCCCCTTCGTCGCCTCGGCCTCAATGGCCGCCCTTCCACACGCACCCGCCCTGGGCCCGCTCCGGGGTGTGGGGAACATTGTCACCTCTTTATTACCGACCTCAGAGCTAAACTCATTTTCTCTTCGGACAGAGACGTTCCCCTCTAGAACGATTTTAAACCCCTACCCACGGCAGCAAGACCTCCTCGGGCCGTTCAACGGACGCGAGCGACCTCCGCGGCCTCAGGGACCGCCCATAAGAAATACACTTCTGAGCCGGATTGGTGGAAACGTCGCTAATGTCCCGCCTGTCAGGGCGGAAGCGTCACTAGTTCTTTGTGTTCATTGGGCATATTCCGCGTCAATCAAATAAACCTTCTGTCCCTCACGCCCTTTAGATTGGCCAGATGTCTTTTCCCAAAAACCTTTGCTGGTGGGCCTCTTAGTCCCCGCGTGGCTGACTGTGGCATGTTGTGGCGGGTCTTGGTGGTCGTTGGGCTGGTTTCCCGAGCCCAGGCAAATCATTGTGAGGATGGAAGGGAAGGGACGCGCCGGAGCCTGTCCTCCGGCTAAGGTGGTGTAGCTGGGTAAGGAGGGCTGCGAAACTTGGCTGCACTCTGTTCTCAAGTTTTGGGTAGACTGATCCTGGGCAATTTGTTTAAAACTCAGATGACCATGCTGATGCCTCCACTGTCACCTCAATAGATGTGACTCCGCCTTTGTCCCCCTTGCAGCTGTCCAGGTGATCATGCGGCCGGTGTTCTGGACTATGCTTGGGTTGTCATGGTTAGGTCATCAGGGTATTTACAGTAAAGCTGTGCCTGACCCGCCGCTGCTCTCCTTGTCCTCCTTGAACGAATTTGTTCGCCTCTGTTCCAGTTGTACAGTGCTGTAGGCTGTTTACATGTTCGTCTGGCTTACTAAGCTAAACTTCTTGAGGGTCAGAATTCAGTCTCCGTTTAACGCTGTTCCTGGTGCCTAGTGAAGTGTCTGGTGCATAGGTGCTCAGTAAATGGTGGTTGCGTTGGAGTCTTGCTTTGAAAACGCACAAACGCTGAACTGAACTGCAAAGACCTTAAATGTGAATGAAGTAGCCTGGGTGTGGGAACTGGAGAAGGAAAGAGGGAGAACGCATAGCATTGCCTGTTTAAGGAGTGTCTGTAAAGGCTTAGAGAAGAGAGAACGCAGCAAGGTAGAAGGCTCCTGAAGGAGGTGGCATATGTTAGCCCTAGAAGGCTGAACTCAGTTTGGACAAGTAATGTAGTGTGATAGAATAAAACTAAAAAGTAATAGCTAAGGGCTAAAGCCCACAAAAAAAGCAAACAAGTGGAACATTTAAATTGTAAAGTACCTTTGTAAATCACCTTGAGTCCGGAAGGAAAGTAAAAATGCAGTTACATGCTAAAATACAATGGTACTGAAAACACTATATGTTAAAATTTTAAGATACAGACTGAGTTATAGGAGAAAACTAAATAATAAAATAAAGCAAGCATTTATTGATGTTAGAAATGAAAAAATTGGCATCCCACATGACCCAGCAATCCCCCTATTGGGAATATACCTGGAGGAACTCAAATCATTCTACAAAAATATACCCTCACACGCATGTTTGTGGCAGCTCTATTCACAATAGCAAAAACACGGAACCTACCATGCTGCCCATGGGAGTTGAACTGGATTAAAAAAATGTGGTACATACACACAATGGAACATTATGCAGCCATGAAAAAGGACAAACATATACTTTGCAACAACTTGAATGGATTTAGAGTCTATCATACTCAGTGTTTTAAAACAGAAACAAAAAACAGAGTACCATATGTTCTCACTCATAAGCGGACCTTGAACAATTATCATAACATGATAAGGAAGAGACTGGCAGTAGTGGGAAACTGCCAGGGAGGGGGGGTAGGATTGGCAGTTTAGGGAAACTGCCGGGGAGGGGGGGCACACACCTCATCAACAAGGGTACTACATAATCAACATTTGTATATCTAACCCTGAATTGTACACCACGTCTTTAAAATTAAAAATTAAAAGAGAAATGAACAAAATAAACTAATTGAATTAGGAGGAGGAAATTGCTGTAGATAAATAAGCAACAAAAAATAATTAGAAAAATTTTACAAAGGAAATTGATAAAATTAAGAAAGTACTTTCATAATCTAACATTAAGCTGGCTCTTGGCAATACCAGTAAAATTTGCAGACTTATGAGAAGTGTGGCAAAAAAGGAAGCAGTGCCCCTAATAAGGTTAGTTATTTAAAAGGGGGGTTCTAAAATTATTAAAATACATAACTTCATGCTGCCAATAAGTATTAACACAAAATGAATTAGTTACTTTTCAAGGAAAACAAATATAACTCAAAAAAGATGGAAAACTGAATTAGATCAATAACTACAGACGGGTCTGGAAAAGAGATGCCAAAGTTCTGTACCCACAAGAAGACATCCAGCCCTCTCAGATTTATGGGTGAGTTTTTAAAATTATTGAAGAGCTAATTGCTGTGCTTTAAACCCAAAGCACAGAAAGTGATGGATGAATTTTTGAAGCTAGCATCATCCTTGACATTCTTAAAAACATTTCAAATCACTCTAAGTTCAGCAATGACAGAGGCCAATGCATGTTCCTCACCATTGTATCCCCAAAGCTTGGCTCATGTTTGATGTTCACTTATGAACCTAAGTGCAAAGATCCTAGATGTCAGCAAACTCAGTTTGATTTGTCTTAAAGAAACACTTCTCTATAACCAAATAAAGTTTATTTTTTAAATGCAAAGATAATTCAAAATATAAATCTGTATTAGTTATGTTAATTAGGTTAAGGAGATCATCTCAATATCAAAAAGGCACTAAATACTAGTCACCTATTTTAATGAGATATATACATACAATAAAGCAAGTATAAAAAGTACCTCTTGTAGGGAAAAGGGAACACTTCTACACTGTTGGTGGGAGTGTAAACTAGTACAAATGCTGTGGATAACAGTTTGGTGATTTCTAAAAGATCTAAAAAATTGACCTTCCATATGGCCCCACAATTTCCCCACTGGGAATATAGCCGGAGAAACTCAAATCACTCTATAAAAAAGATACCTCCATACGCATGTTTATTACAGCATTATTTACAATAGCAAAAACATGGAATCAACTGTGCTGTCCATCGAAAGAGGACTGGATAAAAAAATGTGGTATATATACGCAATGGAATATTACGCAGCCATAAAGACAAAATTATGAACTTCAGTAACTTGGATGAATTTAGAGTTTATAATACTGAGTGATCTATCACAGATACAAAGAACTGAGTACCACATGTTCTCACTCATAAGCAGACCCTGAACAAGTATCATAACTCTATAAAAAAGGGATCGGCAGCAGTGGGAAACTGCCCAGAGGATGGGGGCATACCTCATCAACAAGGGTACCTGAATAATGAACATTTGTATACCTAACCCTGAATAGTACCGCACATCTTCAAAATAAAAAATTTATTTAAAAAGCACCACTTTTTAAAAATATGATGAACAACATACTTAAAATGAAACACTAGTGATTCTCAAACCTCATTCCTGAAATACTAGAATTTAGTGAGATGTTTATGGTCATTTCATGGAGAATGAGTTTTGTGGGCAAATAACTTTGGATAATAGATTGCATTTATTTGTAAATTGTTTTCATTAATTTATTTTTTTATTTCTGAAACATGAGATAGAGGAAATAGATTTTAAAATGTTTTCAACAGGATATCCCTTAAGTGAATGACAGGGAAGTTACACACATCAGATTAATAAGAACTAGTGACATGACCACTTCTTGCTGCAAGGCTGAGACAAGAAATCTCTAGCTGGAAAACTGTGTTAACACTTGGTGTCAGATTATCTATTTAGATAATACAGGTGTCAGATAAAACGGGTGATTAGCAGCTCTGCCACAGATACCATTAAAGCAGTTATCAAAATTATTATTGAAATTCTCATCAATGATGCCATAAAACAAGAAAAAATAGTGACACATAAAATTAATATTAGGTATACATGATATGGTTACCTGGAAAAATCCAAAAGTATCAAACTACTGAAATTGATCAAAGAATTCAGACAATTTGCAAAATTGACAAACATTTACAAAATATAATAAAATGATTAATAATAGCAATATGAACTATCTAGAAGTAAATTTAACATTTATTTATTTACAGAAAATCTGCAGAATGAGTAGGTAGAAAATCACAAAATTGTCCTAAAGGACACAAGATTTGAATAAATTGAGAGAAAATCTTTTCGAGATGGGAAGATTCTGTATTATGAGAATGCTGATTATATTCTAAGTCTGTCAATTCAGTGCAATCAAAATTAAAATTCTCACATTTTTATTGAATTTAACAACCTTATCCTAAAATTGTCTCAAGAATAATTGTATAGAATAACTTATAAAATTGTGGAAAAGGATAATATAAAAATTGCTCTAAAGAGTATTTGGTACTATAGTAATCAGAATAAAGAATCTAGTGATAGAACCTAAAGTAAGTAAAAACTTCTACTTTAAGAAAGTAGTAGCATAAGTGCTTGGTCTCCCTCATAAAACCTTAATAAAGCATGAGTTGAGAAATTAATTTTAATGCTGAAGTGACCCAAAGAGGGTCCATCAGCAGACTAGGTTTTTCGAAAATGTATCTGAAAGTTCAAAAGAAATATGGAAACCTGTTGACAAATGAGACAGATTATCAAAGTGGAATCCCAGAATTTGCAGGAAGTGACCAAAGCTTCAGAGAGAGTTGACTGGCCTGGCAGAATACCAGAGAGACCTCAGGCATAGAGTTGTCTGGTATAGTACAAGGTGGAAATGAGAAGGGGCTAAAGATGTCAATTTAAAACCCCTTTAGGAAAGTGCTGCCCTTCAGTTCCTCCAGATTCCTTTCTTCAACATTCTCTCTCTCCACCTGTGTCTACTACCACTTAAAAATAAATGAAGAATCAAAACCATAGATAAGAAGAAAATCAATAGCATGAGAGAGAAAACTAAGAAAAATAGCTGTTTCAGAAAGATTCAGAGTCAGATAAGGAATTTAAAAAAAAACACAAGAAATTAATAATAACCTTTCTGCAGTAAACAAAATTTTGTATCAGAGAACATGATACTTTTCTGAAAAGGAACATTCAGAGAATAAGAAGAGACTTGAAAATAAACATATGATTGTACAAATTGAAATTATCATAGAATGGTAAGGTGATTTAATTGAGAAAACATCCTAGATATACGGCATTCAAGCAAAAACATGGAAAAACTTGGAAAAAAAAAATCCATTATATGACTATGAAGAATTCTACAAAGAGAAAACAACAAATGGGGGAAGAGAAGAGAATTATCAAAGAAATAATTGAAAAGAAATTTTGAGGAACTAAAAATTAACACAAGTCTCCAGATTCATAGGACACACTTAATGCTAAGCAAAATAAATGGTGAGAGAACCACATCTAACCACATCAAAAAGAAAATTCAGAACATCAAAAATAAAAGAAAAAGACCTAATGGCTTCTAAAGACAAGATTCTGACCTCTAATAAAAGAAGAATTGAACCAGCATCAGACTTCTCATCAGAAACTTTATTTTTGATTATTATGAGTACATAATAGTTGTACATATTTATGAGATGCATGTGACATTTTAATACATACAATGTGTAATGATCAAATCAGTGTAACTGGAATTTCCATCACCTTGTGCATCTTTTATTTATTTGTGCTAGGGACTTGTAGCAGCAACTTTAAAAACCAAAGGGCAATACCTTCAAAATAGTAAGCAGATTTTGAACTTAGAATTCTGTTTCCTGTCCAGACAAAAATCAAGCGTGAAAACATAAAAAAGATTTTTGAGAGATGTATTCCAGAAAAATAAGAGTGAAATTCAAAAATAAGATAGATGCAAAATACAAGAGTGTGGCACACAGAATTACCCACCAACTATGTTCATTTCCTAATTTTGAAATTTGGGAATTTGTTATGTTGCATAGCAGAAAGAACTTTGCAGATGTAATTAAGATTACCAACCTTAAAATAGGGAGATTATCCCAGATTATGCAGCTAATCTAATCTAATCACAGGAGCCCTAAAACTCAGAGAACTTTCTCCACTTAGAGGCAAGAGAAAAGAAGTAAGGGGAGAGTAGAGAGAATTAAAGCATAAGAACTCAATCCCCCATTGCTGACTTTGAAAGTGAAAGAATGATGTCATGAGTCAAGGAATGCAGACTGCTTCTAAAAGATGAGATGATCCCCAGCCAACAGCAACAAGAAAGTGATAGCCTCAATTCTACAAGAGCATGAAAGTGATTTGTGTCAACAACCTAAATAAACTAGGAAGCAGATTCATCGCTGAGCCTTCGGAAAGGAGAGTAGGCTGCTGACACATTAGTAGGCCTGAGACTCTAAACAGATAACCCAGTTGAGCCACACTATACCTAGACTTCTGACCTATAGAACAGTGATGTAATACGTGAGTATTGTTTTAAGCCACTAAACTGGTGATACTTTGTTATGATACCGATAGAAAACTAACACCTCACAAGTCAATGAAAAGATAAAGAGGGAGATACAAGAGACTTAGAAAGAAATTGATCTTAGATAAGTTGATGGACACTTAGAGAGATATTTCCAAGAAGAAAAAATGATTGGGTCTCAAGCAATACATGGAAATGGGTAAATAGAAGAGAAATGCATTCGGTGATCATGGTGAAGTATTTATTTCTTCACTGTAAAAGAAAAAGACAGTAATTAGAAAGTCTTTGAAAAATAAGATTTAATAAGAATATATTGTGAAATGATATAAGCTAAAATAATGCAATATCAAGCTGTAGTAAATGGTATAAAGTACCACCCACATTTCTTTCTTGAGAACCATGGAACTTATTTCCCCAAATTCCAGGAGTTTTGGCTGCTAAAAACTTAACTCAGTTCCTCCTGAGAAATTGCCCTCTGCTGAAGGTAGGTGCCTTGCAAAAGATAACACACCTTCCACTTGGGCAGAACACATCCAAAGACTGGTCAGTGTGGAGAAAAAAAGGCTCTTTGCCCCAATTCAAGGGAACTCTGAAGGTTCTCTCCAATGTCATAACTGCCCATATGATTGGCTAAAGCTTCTGTGTTGACTGATCACAGTGCAACTTCTTCCTCTGCCCAACTCTGCTTCTGTTAGTCCCTTGGCTTCCCCAATAAACCTCATTCAACTGAAATCTTTATCTTACAGTCTTTTGCTTGGAGAACTCAACTTAAGGTACAGGCAATTGACAGAATATAAAAAGAACAAGAAGATAAAGACAAATAATATTGGATCAACACAAATAAAGTTAACTCAATCATAGAGATTCAGATTTTAAAACTGAAATAGAGAACTTTTTTTTTTTTTTTTTTTTTGAGTTGGAGTCTCACTCTGTCACCCAGACTGGAGTGCAGTGGCCGCTCCTGGCCACCGCACCCTCAATCTGCTGGGCTCCAGCAATCCTTCCACCTCAGCCTTCCAAGTAGCTGGAACTACAGGCGAGCGCTATCATGCCCGGTTAATTTTTTGATTTATTGTAGAGATGTGGTCTTGAACCCGTGGGCTCAGGCAATCCACTTACCTCAGCCTCCCAAAGCACGGGATTACAGGCTGAGCCACTGAGCCCAGCTAGATAACTTATTTTTAAAGAAAATGATGAACTTGTTAGAAAAGAAAGATGAAAGATTTTTAAAATCACAGATGTCTAGAACACCTTTATTCATACAAAACTTGAAGGCAACCAAGATATTCTTCAGTAATACTAATGGATAAATAAACATCGGTACATCCAAACAATGGAATATTATTCAGTTCTAAAAAGAAAACAGTTATCAAGTTAAGAAAAGACTTGAAGGAAACTTAATGCATATTATTAAGTGAACAAAGACAATCTTAAAAAATGCAACATACTGTATGATTCCAACTATATGACATTCTGGAAAAGGCAAAACCTACAGAGGCAGTAAAAAAGATCAGTGGTTATCAGTGATTGGAGAAGAGAGGGAGGAAAGATTAATAGACAAAGTGCAGAGAATTTTCAGGTCAGTGAAACTATTCTGTATGATACTATAATAGTGGATAGATGTAGTTATATTTGTCAAAATTTGATGTCATTATACATTTGACAAAACCCAGGGAATGTACAACACCAAGAGTGAATCTTAATGTAAGCTATGAACTTTGGGTGATAATAATGCGTCAGTGTAGGTTCGTCAGGTGTAATAAATGTACCTCTTGCACACAAGATATTGATAGTGGGAGAAGTTGTGCATGGATGGGGCAGGGGATACCTTATAAGCTCTGTATTTTCTATTCAATTTTGCTGTGAACCTAAAACTGCTCTAAAAATATTTTTTTTCAAAAACATAAAATGACTATTAGAGTATTTAAGATCAGTTACCTCTGGGAAATGGAGCACTAATTTCCTATTCCAGCTGAGACCAGTTGCTTTCTAGGCCTGTTAAACATGTTACTCTAACTTTTCATTGGATTCCTAGGTTAAACCTACCATTTTTCATCTTTCCCTTCCTGATCCTGTGATTATGTTTTGCTCGAGCTTTGCCGGAGTATATCTTTAGGAAACTCAGAAATGGTACATGACAGATGTACCATTCAGGATTCCTTACTTTGTTCTCACAACTGTTTTCACAGTTGAAATGAAAAATGGAAAGGAATGGAGCAGGTGACTATTGCCCTTCTGAACTATATTTAATATACTTCAGTTTGGGCAATATAAAAAGACTGTGTAAAAAAAAATATATATATATGTATATATATATACTTTGCCCATGAATTACTTTGATAAAAATGCAAAATGCAAGGAAAAAATTCATTTGTACAGAATATATTCTACAGTCCTTTGGAAAAATGGACTTCCAATTTTGTATCAAAATACATTCAAGACAAGTTAAAAGTTCAACTCTAAAAAGGTAAAATATTAAAAGACAATATAAGCCGGGCTCGGTGGTTCAGCCTATAATCCCGCGCCTTTGGGAGGCTGAGGTGAGTGGATTGCCTGAGCCCGCGGGTTCGAGACCCGCCTGGGCAGCGAGACCTCATCTCTACAATAAATAAAAAAATCAGCCGGGCGTGGTAGCTCATACCTGCAATTCCGGCTACTTGGAGGGCTGAGGCGGAAGGATCGCCGGAGTCCAGCAGTTCGAGGCTGCGGTGACTGGGAGCGGCCACTGCACTCCAGTCTGAGCGACAGAGTGAGACTCCAACTCAAAAAATAAAAATAAAAATAAATAAAAATAAAAGAAGATATAATTCTTATAATCTTGGAATTCAGAAAGCCTTTTCCAGATAATTACCAAGATCAGAACTCATAAAAGAATGATAGATTTGACTATTCGAAAATGTAAAATTTTTACATGTTCTTAAGTAATAAAATGCCTGCCAAGCTATATGACCAGCGGTCAACTCTGGAGATAAAAATAGGAACCAAGGAAAGTGATCAGGAAAAACCTTCAGTGGCAAAGATTTCTTTGTTATGATACTAAAAGCACAGGCAACAAAATAAAAATAAATAAATAAATGGGACTGCATCAAAACTAAAAACTTTTGGGCATCAAAAGATAACATCAAGAGAGTGAAAAGACAACTTGCATGAGAGAATGGGGGAAATATTTGCAAATCATATATCTGACAAAGGACTAATATTCAGAATATATAAAGAATTCCTGTAACTGGACAACAAAAAACAAACAACCAAATTTAAAAATAGGCAAAGGACTTGAATAGACATTTCTCCAAAGAAGACATACAAATGACCAATAAGAACATGACAAGATGCTCATCATCACTAATTACTAGGGAAATACAAATAAAAACCTCAATGAGATACCACTTAACACCCATAGCATAATGTTTTCAAGGTTCATTCATTTTGTAGCGTGTATTAGGATTTCACTCATGGCTAGTATAAACACAAACAAAATCTGAATAACAAGTGTTGACAAGGATGTGGAGAAATTGGAACCCTTATGCATTACAGGTGGGAATGTAAAATGGTACAGCTGCTGTGGAAAACAATGTGGTGGTTCCTCAAAAAACACATGGGGTTCTTATGATCCAGCAATTCCACTGCTGGGTATATACCCAAAAGAAATGAAAACAAGGATTCAGAAAGAGTTGTATGCGTATGTTTGTAGCAGCATTATTCATAATAGCTGAAAGGTAGAAACAACCCCAATGTTCATTAACACATGAACAGATAAACAGAATGTGGCATGTATATCCAATGGGATATTAGTCAGCCTTGAAAAGAAATGAAATCCTTATACATGCTACAAAATGAATGACCCTTGAAGATGTTATGCTACGAGAAATAAGACAGACACAAAAGGACATATTGTATGATTCCACTTATATGAACCTAGAACAAATTACAGAGACAGAGAGTAGAATGGTGGTTACCAAGAACTGGAAATAGGGGGAACGGAGGAGTTATTATTTAGTAGGTACAGGGTTTCAGTTTGAGATTATGAAAATATAGGAGATAGAGGAGTCACCTTCAAAAAAAAAAGGACACTGTAAGAAAACAGAAAAATTTCAGACAGTAAAGCATTCTTTAAGAATGGGCCATTTTCGACCACTGCCTTGCTAAGCTACAGTGTGTTCATGTACCCTTGGAGCTATGGCTGGGCCATGTTTCCTGACTTTGGGCCCCTCCCCTACTTGGGGGAGGTAAATCTCTTCTTTCTCATTCTTTCTCTTGCCAATTTACTTTCTAAGTAAACTATATTTTCTAATCTAAAAAAAGAACAAGTCGTTCTTTTCCACAAATCAATGCAGGAAAAAAGGCACTAACCTAAACTTAAAGGGACTTAAAAGATATTCCGACCAGATAGAAAACCTTGTCCTAGATTAGATACTAGTTTGGATAAAGCTGCTATGAAAGGTATTGTGGAGATAATTGAGTAAATTTGAATATGAATGGAAAATTTGATTATATAAAGAAATTATTGATTTTGTCAGGCATTCTAATAATACTTTGTCCATGTATGAAAATGTTCTTTCTTAGAGATGCAAACTGAAATTTTAGAGGTGAAATGTTCAAGGTCTATAATTTACTTTAAAATAGTATACCAAAATAGTTTAAAAATTAGAAGATACAGTGATATACTCTATAAAGAAAATAAAACAGAGGAATGAGATAGCAGGTGACCAGGCATTGAGTATTATAGATTTGGAAAGGTCTCTGAGAAATTGACATTTGAATTGAGTTATTAAATGATTACCAGCATTATCAGTTCAGGTCTCCAAGATCTGGATGACAAGATAGGATTGGTTTTAAAAGAGATGAGGAAACACCTGTGAGGGATAAAGTTATGGCAAACGGGAGAAGGCAGGAGAATCTTTAGACTACAGTGAGGTTCTGACACCCAGGAAAGGAAAGCAGAAAGGAAGAAGGATTGAATGGGAAAAGCTTTAGAGTGCTGCACAGTCATGAGAAGGTCTTAGTCAGGTCAATGAGAAGCCCCAGAGCAAAAATTGCCTTTTAGAGGAGTCTGGCATTGGGTAGGAATGGCCTTGCTTTGGTATGCCCACTGGCCAAACCCAAGAACTGTGCTCAGTCATTGGCTGGGTACAAGCCAGGGTCCGGAGTGGCCTTGATGCTGAGATAGATTTGGAAGCATGGCTGCTACAGGGTATCAACTCTGCTCCTTACAGAAAGTCCATACTACCCAAGGCAATCTACAAATTCAACACAGTCCCTATCAAATTACCAGCATTATTTTTCACAGAACTAGGAAAGACAATACGGAAATTCATATGGAAGCAAAAAAGAGCCTGAATAGCTAAATCAATCCTCAGCAAAAGGAGTAAAGCTGGAGGCATCACACCTCCAGGCCTCAAACTTTACTAAAAGTCTACAGTAAACAAGACACCATGGTACAGGTATAAAAATAGACACATAGACCAATGGAGCAGCACAGTGAGTCCAGAAATAAAATCATGGACCTTCAGCCAACTCACCTTTGACAAATCCGACAAAAACAAACATCAGGGAAAGGCAACCATATTTAGCAAATTGTGCTGGGGAAACTGGCTAACCATAGGCAGAAAAATGAAACTGGTCATCTGCCTATCATCATATACAAAAAATTAACTCAAAGCGGATCAGGGACTTAAATGTGAAACCTCAAACTATAAAAATCTTAGAAGAAATCTTAGGGAACACCCTCATGGACATCAGAGTAGGCAATGAATTCGTGGCTAAGTCCTCAAAAGCGAATGCAGCAAAAGCTAAAATTGACAGGTGGGACCTTATCAAGGTAAAACATTTTTGCACATCAAAAGAAACCATCAAGAGAGTAAAGAAACAATTCACAGAATGGAAAAAATATTTTCAAGTTATGCATTCAACAAAGGCCTAGCATCCAGGATCTACAAGGAACTCAAACAAATTGACAGGAATAAAACAAATAACCTTATTTTAAAAAATAAGCAAAGGACATGAGCAAACACTTCCCAAGGGAAGATATCCAAGCAACCAACAGACATGAAAAACTCCTCAGCTTTACCAATCAACAGAGAAATGCAAATCAAAACTACAACGAAATACCACGTCACACTGGTCAGGCTGCTATCATTAAAAAGTAAAAAAACAAAAACAAAAACAAGTGTTGCTGAGGTTGCAGAGAAAAGGGAACACTTCTACATTGTTGATAGGAATGTAAGCTAGTTCAACCTTTGTGTAAAGCAGTGTGGCATCTTCTCAAATAACTAAAAATCGAGCTGCCATATTACCCAGGAATCCCACTTCTGGAAACATAAATCATGTTAACAAAAAGATACCTGCATATGTATGTTCACTGCAGCATGATTCACAATAGCAAAAACATGGAACCAAATCAGATGTCCACTGAAAGTGAACTGAATAAAGAAAATGTAGTACATATATACAATGGAATACTACACAGCCATAAAGAAGAACAAAATCATGTCCTTTGCAGCAACATGGATACAGTTAGAGACCATTATTCTAAATGAACTATTACAGAAACAAAACACTAAATACCACATGTTCTCATTTGTAAGCAGGCCCTAAACATTGTGTGTGCAAGCACAAAGCCAGGAACAGCTGACACTGAGCCCTGCTAACATGGGGAGGGAAGAAGGGAGATAAGGGGCACAAAACCACCCATTGGGTATCAAGTCTATTATTGGGGGAGAGAAGACTCACTAGAAGCTCAAACCTCACCTGAATGCAATTTACTCAAGTACCAAATCCTGCAGGTACCACACACACCCTACAATTACATTTTTTTAAAAGAAGAAAGAAGTAAGTCTAAAGCACAATGAGTGGCAAAATGGTCCCAAAAGTCAGATTGATAAGCAGAGTCCTCATATGTGGAGCCTAATAGATCACTATGAGGGGGTGAATTGCATCCCAGATTAAATGAAAATCCACCAGCAGATTTTTGTTTTATTATCTTATTTTATTTTGTTTTATTTTGAGTTGAAGTCACTCTGTCACCCAGGCTGGAGTGCAGTGACACGCTTATGACCACCACAGCCTCGATTTGCTGGGCTCAGACAATATTTTCACCTCAGCCTTCCAAGTAGCTGGAACTACAGGCGAGAGCTACCACGCCCGGCTTTTTTTTGTTTAATTTATCGTAGAGACGAGGTCTCACCAAGTTGCCCAGTCTGGTCTTGAAACCCTGAGCTCAAGCAGTCCTCTCGCCTTAGCCTCCCAAAGTGCTGGGATTACAGGCTTGAGCTACCCACCATACCCGGCCCACCAGCAGGTTTTAAGCAGTGAATTTTTATAATCTGACTTAGGGTTTAGATTCAAACTCCCTGAAACATTCACCTATATTTACTGCATCCATTTTCTCATATTTCATTTTTTCCCAACCTGAATTACATCCATACCTCACAATTAGAAATGCTTTTACTAGGTTCCCAAAGACTTCTTCAATGCTAAGTTCAATTGCTTCTCTTCAGTTCCCACCCTAGCTGTCCCTGGGTCACATGTGCACTTTAAACCACTCACTCCGGAAACTACTCTCAGGGTTGCTTTCCACTACTTCTTCCTACTTTCTTTCAGTAGCTGTTTTTCTTTTTTATCATTCCCTAAGTGTTTTTTTTTTTAAATTATGTCCCTAATACGTTCATGCTTCCCTAGGCGTTTTCACCTGCTAAATTTCACCTACATGCTGATGACTTCAAAAGTTCTCAGATTTGTTTCCCTCTGGCCCCCCATGCCAACTCTTCAAACCTAGATTTCCACCAGGTGTGATGGCTCACCCCTAATATCCCAACACATTGGGAGGCTGAAGTGGGAGGATTGCTCAAGCCCAGAAGTTTGAGACCAACCTAGGCAACACACCAAGACCTCATCTCTACCAAAAAAAAAAAATGAAAAAATTAGCCAGGCATGCGGCACGCACCTGTAGACCCAGCTACTAGGTGGCTGAGGCAGGAGGATCACTTGAGCCCAGGAATTTGAATCTGAGCCGTGATTGTGCCACTGCACTCAGCCTGGGTGACAAGGTAAGACCCCAGTTCAGGAAAAAACCCTAGATTTTCATCTGTAAGATATGCATTTCCACCTCAATGGAACATTTCATATATATATATTTAAATCATTGCCTTATTTTATAATCCTTCATATGTTTTCTCTACCTTGAATAATGGCAATGCCAGCCACTCGTCCAGTTCACCTATCTTCTTGGAATAACATTTAACTTCTCACTAGTGGTCAAAGTATAATTTTCAAAATTTAGAGATATGACTGCCATACAAGTATAGAATGGATATGGTTCCAATATCTATCTCTTTAATGAGGAAACAGACAAGATAGTAAAGCAGATTTACAGAAAAATTAGAGAAACTGAGTATGTGTGATCAGTCACAAAAGATGTGCTGAAAGAAGTTTGCTAAGTTACAATGTCCTACAAGTTAATATTGTACAACATAAACTATAGCCTTTGGAGTTAAACACTCTACTAAACAAAACTTATTTGCATCTCTATAGGACAAACATCTACAAGTTAACATTTTTCCCAGTCTTAGTCCTAATCAAACAAACAATCAAAACAAATCAAACAAAGGTATATCTCCTAGAGAACTAACTAATCCTTGGGCAGCTCTATTAAGCGATTCTCCAGTATGACATCCAACCATCCTTTGGCCTTATTTTCAAGTTCTGGATATTTTTTGTCTCACTTGCCCCCTTAATCCCAACTCACCATTATGTGGTGACAAGGCTGTATTTTAAAGACAAATCTGCCTGACTTCAATGCCTATGTTTTTCCTCACAAAGAATGAGATTGGTTGGTAAATTCAAGTAATACACAGAAGATGAACAGAAATAAAGATGAAAAGAGGGTCTCTACTTTTCAAAATTAGTAGTTTACAGCTGGACATGGTGGTTCATGCCTATAATTCCAGCACTTTAGGAGGCTGAAACGAGAGTATTTCTTGAGCCCAGGAGTTCTAGACTAGCCTGGGCAACATAGCAAGACCTCATCTCTACAAGAATATTTTTTAAAATTAGCCAGGCATAGTGGCACACACTGATAGTTCCAGCTACTCAGGAAGTTGAGGTGGAAGGATTGCTTGAGCCCAAAAGGTCAAGACTACGGTGAACCCTGATTGTGCACTGTACTTCAGCCTGGGTGACAGAGTGAGACTTCAACTCGAAAGGAAGAAAGAAGGAAGGAAACTGGCAACAAGAAACAAAATTACTAGGTTACAATAATGAAAAGAGTATTGCATTGGAGAAAGGATTAAAAAATGTATGTGAATAGTAGCCCTACTAATGCAGTCACTTTATTTACTATAAAGGCACCAATACAATTCCATGGGAAAAGGAAACAGACCTTTGCAATAAATGGTGCTGCAGACACTGAATATATACATACACAAAATGATCGATTCCTACCTCTCACAAGACCCAAAAATTGACTAGAGATAGATCATAAACCTATATGTAAAAGAAAAAGCCGTAAAGCTGCTGAAGGAAAACAAGAGAATATCTTCATGATTTTGAAGTAGATGAGATTTTTTTTAAACAGAACTTAAAATGCACTAATCAGAAAATTTAAAAATTGATAAATTAGACATTATCAAAATTAAAAATTTTTCCTCATCAGACTCCATTAGAAAAGTGAAAGTCATAGACTAGGGGAAAAAAGTCTACAGTACATGTATCTAACAAAGTTTTACAAATCAATTATAAAAAAATGAGCCGGGCTTGGTGCCTCAGCCTGTAATCCCGCGCCTTTGGGAGGCTGAGGTGAGTGGATTGCCTGAGCCCGCGGGTTCGAGACCCACCTGGGCAGCGAGACCTCATCTCTACAATAAATCAAAAAATCAGCCGGGCATGGTAGCGCATGCCTGTGATTCCAGCTACTTGGAAGGCTGAGGCGGAAGGATTGCCAGAGCCCAGCAGGTCGAGGTTGCAGTGACCAGGAGTGGCCACTGCACTCCAGTCTGGGCGACAGAGTGAGACTCCAACTCAAAAAAATAAAAATAAAAAAAGAAACACTCCATAAGAATAATGGATAAAGGACTTGGATAGGCACTTTGCAAAAGTGAATATCTAAATGACCAATAAACATATGAAAAATTATTTAACATCATTATTTATCAGGAAAGTACAAGTTAAAACAACAATAAATATTATACATGCCGCAAATCGACTAAAATTAAATTTTTAAAAAGTAAAGACAAATAATATCAAATGGTGGCAATTTGAATTAATTCATAAACATTCTGAGTGTCAAATGATACAACCACTTTATAAAATTGTTTCTATTAATGTTAACCATTCACTTATGACACAGCAATTTCACTCCTAGAAGTAGTGTCCCCCCAAAAAACTTTCACAAGACTGATCATTGCAATTTTACTCACAGTAATCCCAAACTGAAACAACCCAAATATTTATTAATGAGTAATAGAAAAAACTAGTTGGGGGTATATTTAAACAGAAAAAGACTACCAGTGAGAAAAAGAGCAGAAAAGAACTGCTTGTATAGTCTACAATAAAGTTATCATTCATGGATACTGTCTTGAATGAAGTGAGTCAGATATAAAAGATGACACACAAATGAATATGTAAGATAGGGCCTTGTTTATAAAAAGTTCAACAACAAGCTGAGTTAGACAATGTTTATGGAAATCAAAGTAGTGGCTACCTCAGGGTAGTCAAGGATGAAGGTAGTAGTGGTGATTTTTTCAGAAAAGGAGCACAGGAGCTTTAAGGGGTGTTGGAAATTCAATATATCATTATCTGCATGGTAGTTACCAGGCTGTATACACACATAAGGATTATCTGACTGTCCACTTGAGATGAGCGCACTTTATACATTTACTAAGGTATGCTATCCGTCAAAAAGCACTAGTTTGTCATGGGGCCTTTGGGTGCAATTTTTATACAATTAGGGGAAATAGTCTAGATTATAAGGGGTTAAGGAATAACAAAGCAGGGGAAATGAACTTCACTTCAGGAAGTTTGTCTTGAAGGGAAGGAGAAAATTAAGGAAGTAATAAAGATCTCAACAAATCAAAGAAAGTTGTTTTCAGAATTTTCTTAAAATAGGACATGATTTATCAGGGAGGAGAAGCCAGTGGAGAGGTACTGATTGAAACTAGGAATGAGAAAGGAGAAAAGAAAGTTGACAAGGTTGGACATCCTTAAGTCAAAAATGGAAGAGTTGTCTAAACAAAGAGATTCTTAGATAGTTTTCTTTGCCATCAACCAGAGCGAGGAAAGAGAGGTAGATGAAGAAGCTCAGAGACCTTGAGGTAGAAGATGATTTGGGGACTTTCAGTATACCTGGTCTCAACTTTCCTCATCAAGTGGGAGGTGAGGACATCTACTAGAAGTCAGGAGGAGTGGGGAAAGAATGCCTGGAGGTAAAGGGCCCGATGAAGTCAGTTAGCTCATGAGATCATTGGCTGTGAAATCCTTGGCAAGTGACTTAACTCTTTGCGTTTCCTAACCCCATGATGGAAATTCCACTCACCTCACAGAGTTGCTCTGAAGATATAACGAGTTTATATATATAAAGTATCCCCACAGAGCAAGCAATGCATGCTACTCCCCTTTTAAGAAAGATCAGAGGTGCTGAAAATTACCCTTCATAAATAGTTGGGTAAAAACAATGAATAATAATCTAGAGTCAGGATAAAAGACCCAATAGAGGTTATGGAACCCAGTGCAAATCACCTTCCGAACATTTGTGGGAGCTCACGCAAATGAGAGTCAAGATACATTATGCCTCAATAAATATAAAAGTTATTAATTAACCAAGCTGCAATGGGGTAGGAGAAGAGAAAGTTGATAAGACTAAATATCTTTAAGTCAAAGATGGAAGAATTATCTAAACAAAAAGAAGATATTTACCTCATCTGCTAGAGCAAAGAGAGGTAGATGTGATAAAGGTAGGTAGGTAGTTTGTTAAACTTTAGATACATGAAGTCCTATACTATGTACTCATTTGCATGTAGTCTTTTATATCTGACTCGCTTCACTCAAAAAAAAATCCATGAGTGTCAGCCTTGTTGTACACTTCACAAGGCTCTCATTTGCACAGTTACTGTAAAAAATATAATGCAGAATACTATTTAATCAACAATTAAATAAAATATGTTCTATATTTCTCCTTTCATCAATATAGTTTATAATGACTTGAAGTCCAGCTTCGAAGTTAGAATTTTCAGACTCCTTGGAGTCCCTCACTGAGTCTTGGTGACACGGAAAGAGTCAAACCGTGCCTTCTCTCCTTTCTTCCACCTCTGCGCCACAGTGTGAGGGGCTTCTAATGTGTGTGTGGATACTCCAACCTGCAACTCCAAGTTCTAGTCTCACCATTGGCACTCTTGGTCACCCTTGGGCTTAGGTTTGCATACTCCTATGGCATGAACTTTGCCATACAGGCAGGCTCAGAACCATTTGGGCAGAAAATTCTGGAAGTTCAAGTACTTGGAGGTTCTCCCAGAAGGAGAGAAGGTGGACTTTGGGCGAGTGTAGCTCCTCAGGCCCCAGAGGCTCCTCCCCTCGTGTGGAAGTTGCAGCTGGAGAGGGCTAGAGTGGGTTCCAAAGCCCAGGACCTAAGCAGGGGCCTGTCATGCCCAGAACTGAGGACAGCGTAGCTAGTCGTGTTCAGGTCTAGGATGATTCACACTTCGGGCCCCAACAGCAAAAATGCAGGTAGACTATAGCACTATTGACTAGAGAGAACAAAAAGCCCAAGACCAGAAAATGCTGAAGAATAGAATAAAAGTGAAGTAGAACCTATAAATCCTTACTAGGGAGCTCTTTTCTACTTAAACAGTAGCCAATCTAGCTTTTTGAGCTATCTTGATGAATTAAAAGCTTTCCTACAAAGCATCGCATAAAACTGAAAATGATTTCTTAACCTCAGATTCACTCTTTGAATCAGAGTATATAGTAGCTGGCAGTGGTCCAGAGCCTGCTTTTGTGAAACTTGGCTAAAGAAAAAGAAACTTTAAACCCTCCTTTGCCTGGCTTTCTGTTTCTTAAAATCCTGCAAATTGTATTTAGATATGCATAGTTGTAGATTCATAGGATATCTTTGAACTCAAATGGTATTCTTGTGACAACAGTCAGAAACAAAGAATTTTGCATTATATTTTGATAAATTTTCATTAGTAATGAGGCACTAAACATGCTAGTGAATACAATATAGAGGAGAATATTAATAGGGTTATTTTTAGCTACCACCTACATACAGCATCAAGACAACATCAGGAGCAGGAGGAAAATAATGGTTCTTTTAGTTTTAATAAACCATAATGTTCCTGAGAAATTGTCTTTCCTCCCCATCTCGGGGCATCTAATTAGATAAGTGATTACTGTGGCAACAGCTTAGATATGAGGAGAAAGAGGGAGGGGCTGGGGAAGAATGGAGGAAGAAGAGATGGAGAAAGAGTGGGAGGGAGGGAGAATTAGGCTAGAAAAGAAACAAAAGAACAATCCTTTAAAAAAGAGAAAAGCATTTTTACTGAAGAGTAGAATGTGGAAACTGGTAAGTAAAAGATAAAGAAAACACTGAAAAACATTTGTTTAGGATTTAAACACGTCAATATCAGAATATTAAAGTACAGATAAACTTTACGAATGTAGTCAGGAACCCCAGTAGTTAGCTTGCAAAGGTAGAATGAGGAAATACATACAAATATTTCCAAACTATGTAATAAACCCTGCAAGTAAAATTCAATAGACTATAAGACACCGTGTAAAAGAAGATACAAAAATGACATATGTTCTATAATGTATTATACACTATATATTGTTATACATATGTTTCTGTATTACAACTATTTGAGAAGACAGCTCACATAAAAAGATCTATAAACACCTTTTAAACATATGATTTGTTCAGCTTCTCCAAAAAGAAGATAAATGCTCAAACTACAGTGAGCTAAAAATTTTTACCCACTTACAAAGATCCAAGTTTGGTAATACAGGTTTACTACGTAAAGTGCAGCAGGACAAGGCTTCCTTAAACATTGCCAATGGTTAAATTATTAGGGGCAACTTGTTCAGAGAGTATGCGCCAAAACTTAAAATGTACATACTCTTTGAATAAATATCTATATATCCCAGAATTTATTCTTTAGATATGCCTGTTCTAGTGCATAAAGTATATACAAAGTTATTTATGTAGCATATAAGAAGAAAATATTGGGAATATACTTGAATGGCCACGAATAGAAGGCAGGTTAAATACATTCATTTACATTCGTGTCATGAAATTATTTTCAACCTGTTAAAAGGAATAAGATAGACCTGTAGGTACTAACATTCATATATACAATGTTTGAAACATATCAAGTGAAATAAAGTGCTTACTGGTGTATATAATATTAGAGGGTTTTTTTAATGTTTAAAAAAAGAGGAATTGGAACCACTTCATATTGTCGAGGCTCTCCCACCAAAGATCACCAGAAATACTAACATTTGAAGAAGTTGGGTTTGTTAGTTTTTGCTGCCAGGGAAAAAGCACATTACAGGATTGTGTGCTGTCTCAGTAAGAGTCAGTGGAAAAGAACTTACAGCATTTGGGTTTGGTTGGGTAAATTTGAGGAGAGGAGGAAAGTTTAAGGAAGCAGGAGCAATGATATGATTGAATATCTTAAATTTTATCTGCATGAGGACAAACTACAGGAGGATAAAGCTGACTGTAGTTGAGTAAAGTTCAAGTCTCTCTGGTAGGCCTTCACTGGCATGAGTTGGAATGGGGT
Organism: Carlito syrichta; assembly: GCF_000164805.1. NCBI lineage: Eukaryota > Metazoa > Chordata > Mammalia > Primates > Tarsiidae > Carlito > Carlito syrichta. Next base: position 85,766 of record NW_007242350.1, on the reverse strand, counting down.
CATAGTTTTTCCTGTGATGTTTGGCAACATCAAGTTGGTTATTTTCTTAGAAGTTTTCTGTCTTGCTAGACTGCTCCTTCCCTGGTCCTCTGGCTTTAGAAATCAAGCTGTTGCTGGGGCTTTTTTCGTCTGTTCCCATTGGCATTTCCAGGCTGCCAACTTCTCCAGGACCCATTCTGGGATAGGTGAAGCAAAAATAAAGACCCCAGGGATTCACCCCCATGTTGTTCTTCGGGTCCTAAAGCTCTCAGCCCTTCTTACTTCTTTTTACCTAATGGAATCTTCATATATTTGTTTCATGTGCTCAGAAGTTTCAGTTGTAACAGGAAAAGTGTATTCGCTCCATCTTCCTGGAAATAGAAGTCCTCCTGGGTATACTTTTGGCATCATTTGAATTTTGGAGCATAAGCATAAATCATCCATTCAAATAAACGAGTACCAAAGATTCACACATGCTTTTTCAGAACTGATCATTGCTAAATGTCTATGTAAAAGAAGAAAAATGGGACAGAGATGGAGTGAATAAAGTTGCTTAGTTAGGGTGGTCAGGGAAGGCCTCGCTACAACACATGAGCAGAGATCAGAGTTCAGTCTTGGGAAGAACTGAACAGGTTCGTATTATAACTGTCAGATGGCCACCTGTAACTGTAGGGGATTCTGGGAAGCATGCATTTTAAGCACTTTTGTCTCAAACTAAATATTGGTTCTGTTAATAAGAAAGGAGGGGAAATGAACATTGGCTAGAAAAGTAGACAACGGGGACCGGGCATAGTGTGACTCATGCCTACAACTTGGCACTCTGGGAGGCCAAGGTGAGAGGATTGCTTGAGCTCAGGAGTTAGAGACCAGCCTGGGCAACATAGCGAGACCTTGTCTCTACAAAAAATAAGAAAAGTATCTGGGTATGGTTTCATGTCCCAACTACTTGGCAGGCTGAAGCAAGTGGATCACTACCTGAGCCCTGGAAGTCAAGACTGCAGTGAACCATGATTGTGCCACTACACTCCAGCCTGGATGACAGAGTGAGACACCAACTTAGGAAGCAAAAGGGAGGAAGAGGAAGAGGGGGAGGGGAAAGACAGACAAGGAAGATGGACAAGAATGGAAGAGCAGAAGCCAGTAAGGGAGCTGTTCTAGGAATCCAGAATACAGACGATGATGGCTTGCACTACGGTGGCGGCTATGAGAAGGGAAAGAAATGGACAGATTCAAGAAAGTATTTGGAGATCAAATGAATAAAACAAGAAATTTACATACAACTTGAGAAGGTACATCACTGGAAGGGTTAAAACTCAGAGGGTGAGGGGAGAAGAGAGTGCGTTGGCCTAAGAGATGGCACAAGAGGTTTAAGGGTGTGCTATGTTGACACAGAAAGCTGATGGCCTCATGATTGGAGCACGGTGGGAACAGACATTCACAGACTACTGTGTGTTAATTTCTGTGTACTGTGTTTTAAAGGGGTTTTCTCATTTACTGCTTACATATATCCTGTGAGGTAATGTCACAGGCAAACACACACACACACACAAACCCGGATATGCACCCAAGTTAAGTGACTTGCCTTGGATCACAAAGCTAGCGAAGGACACCTTTTGGAAGAGCAATCTTTCTGGAAAAGCCAGACTGCTATGGATTGAGAAAGACTTGCAGATCAGAGCCAATTAAGAGCTAAATAAGACCTTGAAAATATGTCTAAAATGTTTTATTTTTGCTGCTAACATTTACACATCAGGAAGAAACAACAAAGACTTTCGATTTCTTTATTTTCTTGAACCTACTATCTAGCAACACGGGTCCCGAACCCCCTCACATCCAAGGCACTGCCGCCCTCTGTAGGTGGGACTCACGCCCTCCTTTGGGCCAGTCGCTTCGCTCATTGTTGCCAACGCACCGCTTGGCTCTGTGCACGATGGCCTGGGTAGGTATTTGAATGCATTTGTATACGAATTATATTCATCCTGGAGTGTGATGACACGCTAGCACGGGTCTGATCAGCGAGGGAGCAGGAGTAGACTCTCAGAAACGCAACGGGATTCGTCCACCACATGTTGAGAACCACGCTCCAAACCACTTCTCTAGCAATTAATCGCGAGATCTGTGCCGGCCGTAACGTCTCTCGCCAATTTTTCTTGTGCTATAAATGCTAAGTGCCGTAGGCCTGAGTGGTGTGATAATAAATGCTTAGGGATTCAGAGGAGGGCACAATTATTTCTGCAGTCATTAAGACAACGAATTTTTAAAGTTCAGTCGAAATTTTTGGAGGGAAGACCAAGCATTTTGTAGGGAAGGAACATCAAAGGAAAATGCATGAACTTAGGAAAGTGTGGGCACGGGTAGTAGAAATATTTGAAGCTGAGGCGCCTTCATCCAAGTAGCTCTAACTCGGGACTTGATAGAACCACGGACACCTGAGCCGGGCTCGGTGGCTCAGCCTGTCATCCCGCGCCTTTGGGAGGCTGAGGGGAGTGGATGGCCTGAGCCCGCGGGTTCGAGACCCGCCTGGGCAGCGAGACCTC